>NW_026518481.1:5000-40100 GCF_027409825.1 Scomber japonicus | reverse complement strand
AAACAGGAACAGAGAGAGAAAGAAAACTGCAATAGCTATTACAAATGACAAAAACTCCACATATAAGAGAGGGGGGAAAAGCTCAAAACCTCCATATTCCGTAAGAAGACCTAAATAACATCTTATACAGACAATATTAAAAATGGAAGGAGTGATAGATGGTAGTGATAGATTTATTAACCCTCCTGTTGTCCTTGAGTCAAGGGAGGAGGGAAGGAAGGAAGGAAGAAGGAAGGATGGAGGAAAGAAGGAAGGTAGGGGGGATGAAAGAAAGAGAGAAGGAAGGGAGGAAGGAAGGAAGGATGGAAAGAAGGACAGAGGAAAGAAGGGAGGGCGAAGGAAGGAAGGAAAGAAGGAAGGTAGGGGGAGGAAAGAAAGAGAGAAAGAGGGAAGAAGGAAGGAAGGGATAGAGGAAGGAAGGGAGGAAGAAGGAAGGAAGGAAGGAAGGAGGAAAGAAGGAAGGAAGGAAGGAAGGAAGGAAGGAAGGGGTAGAGGAAGGAAGGGAGGGCGAAGGAAGGAAGGATGGAAGGAAGGAAGGACAGAGGAAAGAAGGAAGGGCGAAGGAAGGAAGGAAGGAAAGAAAGAAAGAAGGAAGGGAGGAAGGTAGGGGGAGGAAAGAAAGAGAGAAGGAGGGAGGAAATCGGCCAGATGCACAGATTTCAGCGATCATTACTATTATAGGAAAAGGAAAAGACCACACATACCCCTTTTCCACCGAGCTGGAGCCAGTGCTGATTCGGAGCTAGTGCTAGAGCCAGTGCTCAGTTGGTGCTAATCCAAGCACCTCTTACGAACCTGTTGCTTTTCCACCGGCAAGGAGCCACGCGATTACATCACTGTATAACGTAGCCAGCGCCTTTGAAGCACTTCCATGATTCACCAGTGAGAGGCAGCAACATAGCGCAAGGCGTCTAGCCTGCTGGAAATGAAGAAGAAGAAGAAGAAGAAGAAGAAGAAGAAGAAGAAGAAGAAGAAGAAGACGAAGAAGACGACGGCAACAGCTCTGGCAGAAAATAAAAAATAAAAATAATACTTTTAATCAACAAATATTTAACCCTCTGTAAATGACAGTTAACCTCGCTAGTCAGCTAATAAACGTTAGCCCCGCTAGCCAGCTAATAAACGTTAGCCCCGCTAGCCGGCTAATAAACGTTAGCCCCGCCCCCAGCCCACTGACGTAATCAGTTCTTGCTTTAGACCAGCAAAGAGTTGGTGCTCGCACTATCACCACAAATATTTGGTTTATGTGGAACTTGTGGCTGAAAGGAAAAACAGGAGAATAATAGGAAGATGTACATTAACTAACACTATATGCAGATGATATCATAGTGTATCTCACAGACGTATATATATCTCACTACTTGTGGTATTAGAGTAAATAAACTATGGCTAGCTACAGTGATACTTAATAGTTGATGTTAAAGTTATTCAGGACAGAAGTTTATTGACTATGGAGAACCAGACTCTAATGTATTTTGATGATTACTCTCCAGTGACGTTTTTTTCCTAGGATGGTGAAGTCATGACCTGCCTTACTCTGTGTCTTGTTGACTACTACTTGTTGCCTTTGTTGGTTGCATTGATCAGGTTTTGGCATGAGGAGTGAGATGGGGTTAAGGTTAAGGTAAGAATATCAGGGTAAACCAATCAGAGGTAGAATAGAGTGTGTCATGACTTCGCCATCCTAGGGGGAAAAATGCATACTGGACTCAGCTTGTTCCTATCTTGTCTGTTTTTCCTCTCTCTCTCCTTCTATATTTTCTCTTTGACCTCAGCTGAAACAGGACCCTTTCTGCAGGTAGCCTAGTGCCCTCTACAGGATATATTTAAAAACTGCAATATAAACTCTACAATTCAATTTAACTTTTAATCTTTGGGTGTTAAACAACTCAACTCCTAATATCTGCAGAACTGTAATGAATGGAAAAATGCACTATTCAGCAGCATTTTAATTTAGTGGAAATTCATTTGGAAACTTTTAATCCATCAGATTTTAGAAATATTTTCCACCTTCTGCTGCCCACAACAATAATTAGGGTACCACCTGTCCTCCCTGACTCTCTTCACTTAATTATAAGTTTGATTATGAATGTTGAAATGTTGAGTGCAAGTCTTTTGAACCTCAGCCCTAACACAATGCATTTTAGTGAGAAACACTGAAGAAACAGGACAAGGATCTCCACTTGGTACCAGTTTAACCCATTAGTTTATATCATATCATATATATATATTATTATTATTATTAATTAGTACAGGTAAAGGCAGTATCACAGTGCTGCTTGTGGTCACCTAGTACAAATGAACCACCTCCTCTCACCGAAAACCCATTTTTAACCCCTTTTAACTTCCTGTTGTCCTTGAGTCAAGGAAGGAAGGGAGGAAGAAGGGAGGAAGGAAAGGAGGGAGGAAGGGAGGAAGAAAGACGGAAAGGAAGGAAGGACAGGAGGGAGGAAAGTAGGAAGGAAGGAAGGAAGGAAGGTAGGACGGAGGGAAGAAAGAAGGACAGAGGAAGGGAAGCAAAAGGGAAAATAGGAAGGGAAGAATAAAGGAAAGAAGGAAGGGAGGAAGGGAGGGGGGAAGAAAGAATGGGAGAAGGAGGAATGAAGGGAGGAAGGAAAGGAAGAAAGAGAGAAGGGGGGAGGGAGGAAAGACAGAAGGAAGGAAGGAAGGGAGGAAAGAAGGAACAGTCAAAACAGACAGGGTCAATTTGACCCGGGAGGACGACACAAAGGGTTAACAGAAGTTTGATGCCCAGAAACACTCACACATATCACTGTTAGAAAGCAGCCTCCCTGCATACACACAGATTAATGATGGGGCATTTTAGGGTGTGTATCAGATGGTATAACATCCGTGACGTCACCCATTGGTTTGTGGACTGCTGCTCGGAAGCCAATAGTATCGAATCTAGGCAGCGCCATCTTGAAAATTTCAGGTGCATTCTGGGAAAAAAAGAACACGGATTCTACTTATATGGGCATGAGGCGGGGCCATGGACGGAAGTATGGGCGGGACCAACGGCGGAGCGGGGAGGCTGCGATTGGTTGCGAGGGTTGGATCTTAAGGACATTGGTCAATCAACCTGTCAATCACAACGTAGCCACGTATCTTGCTTTATCGTCACATATAAAATCAGGGAGGCCAAAATGTCCCAAATGAACATCATACTGCATTGAAGAAGGCTTTAAACTAGCGATTGAGACCATAAACACATTTTGAAAACGTTTACTGAGGTTAGAAATCAAGTGAGAAGTTGGTGAATTCTCCATTGACTTGTATAGAGACGGTCGCCCCCTGGTGGCCTTTTGATAGACTGCAGCTCTAAGTTACTTCCTGGTTGGCTTCTTTTCAGAGGACAGGAACTCCCCGCCTGGTGGCACCTTGTTGTTGAGTTTTTCCAACAAATGAAAAAGAAAAGAAAAAAAACCTTTTAGATGTATATACAGTTACAACAGCAGCAGCAGCTTTCTGGTCTGAGCCAGTGCTTTTAGGTGATCAAGAGAAACATCACAGCAAGCTGCTTTCCTGTCTCTTTGACGAAAAACTCATTCAGAGGAGGTCAAAGTTCACTGTGTGTGTGTGTGTGTGTGTGTGTGTGTGTGTGTGTGTGTGGGTGTTTGTAATGTGCTTTAAATTGAATCTTCTGGGTGCAGGAGGAACAGATAATGACGTTTCCTGCAACACTCGCGCCTGTCCTCCACCTGCGTGTGAATAACTGAAAGGATGTCAATGAATCAATTTTGTAATTAAATTTGGTTTTCAGTATCCTTGGAACTTCTCTTTGGTTCTCTTTTTGTTTAATTTTAATCACTCTTTTTATGTCTATCTATCTATCTCGGCTTCCTTTATGTTTGCGAGCACTTCTTTAACGACCGGGTACTACTTCTTTAATTTGTTTGATTAATCCATTAAACCATGTTTTGGTTTCGCAAGCTTGTGCATAAAATTTGGCTAAACTGTGAAACTGCTGTAACACACAACCATCATAATAACAGGTATTCATCTTTCTGTGTGGCTTCATAGATAGGAATTTAAATAATCAACCTCCAAAAGGACATCTACAATCTCCCCAATGATACCTACAACCTCCTCAAGTCCAACTGGGATAATCTCCACATATACTCTCTTGTATCTGTCTCGGTCTGTTCCATCGACTTTAAAGTTTAACCCTTGTATCGTCCTCCCGGGTCAAATTGACCCTGTTTGTTTTTACTGTTCCTTCCTTCCTTCCTTCCTTCCTTCCTTCCTTCCTTCCTTCCTTCCTCCCTCCTTCTCTCTTTCTTTCCTCCCCCTACCTTCCTCCTTTCCTTCTTTCCTCTGTCCTTCTTTCCTTCCTTCCTTCCTTCCTTCCTTCTTTCCTCTGCCCTTCCTTCTTTCCTCTGTCCTTCTTTCCGTCCTTCCTTCCTTCCTTCCTTTCCTTCCTTCCCTCTTCCTCCCTTCCTTCCTCCCTCCTTCGCTCTTTCTTTCCTCCCCCTACCTTCCTCCTTTCCTTCTTTCCTCTGTCCTTCTTTCCTTCCTTCCTTCCTTCCTTCCTTCTTTCCTCTGTCCTTCTTTCCGTCTTTCCTTCCTCCCTCCCTTCCTTCCTTCCTTCCTTTCCTTCCTTCCCTCTTCCTCCCTTCCTTCCTCCCTCCTTCTCTCTTTCTTTCCTCTCCACTACCTTCCTCCCTTCCTTCTTTCCTCTGTCCAACCTTCCTTCCTTCCTTCTTTCCTCCCTTCCTTCCTCCTTTCCTTCCCTCTTCCTCCCTTCCTTCCTTCCTCCATCCCTTCCTTCCTCCATCCCTTCCTTCCTCCATCCCTTCCTTCCTCCTTTCCTTCCTTCTTCCTTTCCTTCCTTCCTTCCTCCCTTGACTCAAGGACAACAGGAGGGTCAAAGAGACTCTTCAGGTAAATCGAAACTTTTTCTCTGCTCTCTTCGGTTTCAGAGAAAACGGGTGAATCAGCATCACCGTGTTTTACTAAATGAGGTTTCAATTACACAGGGTGGGAGATGAGTGCATCAGTGATGTTGTACCTGTCGCTCATCCCTCCAGCTTCATTAACTTCCTGTTTCTGAACCTCTCTACTCTCATCTTCTTCACCGTGTCTGTTTAAATGAGCTGTCAATCAGAGGGCCGGCCCCCCGAGCCACAATTACTCCCAAGATTATTACCTCAACGTACAAGACCGAGGATTAAAAACACTTTCAACGCTCCACCGTATCACTTTAATGCAAACATAAGCTGAAAAAGCTGAAAACTACACCTGACACTGAGCCAAGGTAACGTCAGAATCTTAATGTCTGTCTTTCTTTCTTTTAAGTTTGATACATCTTAGACACTGAACTTTAACAGCTCAGTTTTTATTCGCTGGTCTTTAGGTTTCTTTTAATATCCTCACGTTTTCCACCATACTATAATGCTGAATGTGCACTGGTAGTATCCACACAAGTAATCCTCTGTACATCCACACTAACAGATGTCAAACTGAGACTTTGTGACTGTGAATACAACAACCAACAAACAGCCAGTGAAATGTTTTCTGTGGATTTATGATGTTACGAACCGGCTCAAAGTCCATAACAGAAATGGGAATCACACATGACAACACGTATCTAAAATAATATATATTACAAACATAAGTTAAATAACAATGTTAATCAGTTATATCAGTCATGAATGCAGTGTGTGTGGATGAGTGAAATGTGTGGTGCGATATGTGCCAACACAACCGAAACCCAAAAATCTAACCCATCTGGTTGGAGAAGACAAGAAGGAAGGAAGGAAGGAAGGAAGGAAAAGAGGGAGGAGAAGGAAGAGAATACAGGAAGGAAAGCTGGAAGGAAGGAAGAAAGGGAGGAAGGACAGATGGAAGGAAGAGAAGGAAGGAAGGAAGGACAGATGGAAGGAAGCAAGGACAGATGGAAGGATGAGAAGAGAAGACAAGAAGGGAGGTAGGAAGGAAAAGAGGGAGGAAGGACGGATGGAAGGAAGAGAAGAGAAGACAAGAAGAAAGGAAGGAAGGAAGGGAGCAAGGACAGATGGAAGGAAGCAAGGACAGATGGAAGGAAGAGAAGAGAAGACAAGAAGAAAGGAAGGAAGGGAGCAAGGACAGATGGAAGGAAGAGAAAAGAAGACAAGAAAGAAGGAAGGGAGCAAGGACAGATGGAAGGAAGGAAGGAAGGAAGGAAGGAAAAGAGGGAGGAAGGACGGGAGGAAGGACGGGAGGAAGGACAGATGGAAGGAAGAGAAGGAAGGAAGGCAGCAAGGACAGATGAAAGGAAGCAAGGACAGATGGAAGGAAGAGAAGAGAACAAGTAATTACAAAAGCAGCCAGCTAAATATGCTGAGGCCTAAACTACACAGGTGTAGGTAGTTTCCCTGACGTCCTCTAGTCCCACCCACTGGCTCCTGAGCCAAGGAGCCCGAGGAAAAAGGGAGAGAGGGACGTCAAATTACCACAAAATCAGCCTGGTGTCACTGTTTGTCCCCCCCCCCCCCCCCCACCCCCCTGCCCCCTTAGACTCTATGGCAGGGGTGTCAAACTCATTTTCATTCAAGGGCCACATACAGCCAAATTTGATCTCATGTGGGCCGGATCAATAAAAAGATGGAAGGGAGGAAGGAAACAAGGATGGAAAGAAGAGAAAAGTGATAGGAAGGCAAGACAAAAGGAAGGAAGGACAGAAGGGAGGAAGGGAGGAAGGAAGGAAGAAAGGAAAAGACGTTAAGAAGAGAGATTAGGAAGGAGGGAAGGAAAGACAAAAGGAAGGAAGGAAGGAAGGACGGAAGGGAGGAAGGAAGGAAGAAAGGAAGAAAGCAAGGAAGGAAGCAAGGAAGGAAGGAAGGAAAGGAAAAGAAAATGAAGGAAAGGTGGAAGGAAGGAAGGTAGGATGGAAGGAAACAAAGAAGGGAGGAAGGAAAGAAGGACAGATGACAAGAGGGTATAGGAAGGAAAAGAAGACAGGAAGGAAAGTGGGCCGGATTGGACGCCTTGGCGGGCCGGTTCTGGCCCACGGAAAAAGGGAGAGAGGGACGTCACAATGAGTTGACTTCTTATTTTTTTTCTTTCTTCAATTTTCCCCACATCAGCTCCTCTGTTTCTCTTCAACATTGACGAATATACATAAAATTGATCAACAAGTATGCATCATAAGTAGATCATTGAATACATAAATGAACAGAATACCCCAAAAACCTCAAGATTGGTTTGAATTTTACATAAGGACAGGAAAGAAGGAAGGACGGAGGAAGGGAAGCAAAAGGGAAAATAGGAAGGGAAGAATAAAGGAAAGAAGGACAGATGAAAGAAGGAAGGGAGGAAGGTAGGGAGAGGAAAGAAAGAGAGAAGGAGGAAGGAAAGGAAGGAAGGAGGGATGAAGGGAGGAAAGGAAAGGAAAGAAGGAAGGACGGAAGAAGGAAGGGAAGGAGGGAGGAAGGAATTAGGACAGGAGGAAGGAAGGGAGGAAAGGAAAGAAGGACGGACGGAGGAAAGAAGGAAGGAAGGTAGGACGGAGGGAAGAAAGAAGGACAAAGGAAGAGAAGCAAAAGGGAAAATAGGAAGGGAAGAATAAAGGAAAGAAGGAAGGGAGGAAGGGAGGGGGGAGGAAAGAAAGGGAGAAGGAGGAATGAAGGGAGGAAGGAAAGGAAGAAAGAGAGAAGGGGGGAGGGAGGAAAGACAGAAGGAAGGAAGGACGGAAGAAGGAAGGGAAGGAGGGAGGAAGGAATTAGGACAGGAGGAAGGAAGGGAGGAAAGGAAAGAAGGAAGGACAGGAGGTCATAGATCATTGAATACATAAATGAACAGAATACCCCAAAAACCTCAAGATTGGTTTGAATTTTTACATATTACATTACTCTTTTCAATCACTGCTATCTTTTCCATTTTCAAATACTAATACATTTCTTTTTTTCCCAGTATAGTAGTGGAGGCAGATATGTGGATTTCCAATGTGTGATTATAGGCCTACTGATTACAATTTCCATCTCCACAGATAGCTCACTGTGTCCTGTAAAAACCTGAAAAATACAAAATGACACATTGAGCTTAAACGTCTTTGATAAACACTGTTCAAACCAAAACCTCAAAAGAAAGGCAGGAAGGACAGATGGAAGGAAGAGAAGAGAAGACAAGAAGGAAGGAAGGAAGGAAAAGAGGGAGGAGAAGGAAGAGAATACAGGAAGGAAGGAAGAAAGGGAGCAAGGACAGATGAAAGGAAGCAAGGACAGATGGAAGGAAGAGAAGAGAAGACAAGAAGAAAGGAAGGAAGGAAGGAAGGAAGGGAGCAAGGACAGATGGAAGGAAGAGAAAAGAAGACAAGAAGGAAGGAAGGGAGCAAGGACAGATGGAAGGAAGGAAGGACGGAAGGAAGGAAGGAAAAGAGGAAGAAGGAAACTGGGCCGGATTGGACCTCTCGGCGGGCCGTTTCTGGCCCACGGGCCGCATGTTTGACACCCCTGATTTAGACGCAAATGGAGAATTCGCCCCTGAAAACGATGCTTTTTAAAAACTCCGGCCAGAGTGGAGATTTTGGAAAACTCTGTTTGCACATTTGCATGTAAACAGAGAAAAACGTTGATTTGGGGAGACAGAAACTGCTCCTGGGTTAAATGTGACATAGTTTATAATCTACAGTCTCTGTTTACAATCTATGGTGATCATGGATGCATGCAGAATAGCAGTCGCATTTATGCTGGTGCAATCCCTTTATATTTGTTTGCATTTGTAAATACATGTGCTGTACTATGTGGAGGAATGAAGAGACGTTGTTGATATGCGGGATTCTGATTGGCTAATGTGGGCTTGAGCTGCTCTTGACGGCATATATACCATAGACTGTATATAAGAAATGGACGTAACATCCATGACGTCACCCATTGGTTTGTGGACTGCTGCTCGGAAGCCAATAGTATCGAATCTAGGCAGCGCCATTTTGAAAATTTCAGGTGCATTCTGGGAAAAAATGAACACGGATTCTACTTATATGGGCATGAGGCGGAGGCATGGACAGACGTATGGGCGGGACCAACGGCGGAGCGTTGAGGCTGTGATTGGTTGCGAGGGCTGGATCTGAAGGACATTGGTCAATCAACCTGTCAATCAGGACGTAGCCCCGCCCTAATGCATACCCTGCTTTATCGTCACATATAAAATCAGGGAGGCCAGAATGTCCCAAATGAACATCATACTGCATTGAAGAAGGCTTTAAACTAGCGATTGAGACCATAAACACATTTTGAAAACGTTTACTGAGGTTAGAAATCAAGTGAGAAGTTGGTGAATTCTCCATTGACTTGTATAGAGACGGTCGCCCCCTGGTGGCCTTTTGATAGAATGCAGTTCTAAGTTACTTCCACATTGGCTTGTTTTCAGAGGACAGGAACTCCCCGCCTGATATATACACGGGTTAGTGTAAACGGAAACTTTTTCTGAAAACGGACTGGTGTGCACGCAGTTTTTGAAAATAGCCGGGCACGTGTAAACGTAGTCTTAACTTAATATCAGTTCTCTTTACGTTTGGTTCCAGTAATGTATTATTGTAGCCAGTTGTCTGCACAATAAGATTTCCGCAGGACTACTGTATGTACACGCTGTTATTTTACCGTCTGTCAAAATGGATAAAAGTCTATTTGTATCAGATTTCTAAAAGTTCTGCATTAGTCATGTAAGCCAATGGTAAACCTTAAAGAGAGTTTCATTTTTATCTCTGCCAAGGACCCCAACAACCTCCTCATGGACTCCTTCATTCAGCTTTAAGAGAAACATACAGTAAAGGTTGTAGTGGAGTTCATGTGAACACGCGTTTAAGGTTTTTTGAGACAGTTCTTCACTGTTCATAAGTTGCTTTTGCAGAAACTGATTTTACAACTAAAAGTCACTTTTATTATGGGATTTTAATCTGTCATTTATTTCCTTGGTTAATTGTGTGCTCCGTCAAAGTAAGAGTCCAAAACTTAACTTTATGTTTAATATCAGAAGTATCGTCACTATTCGTCTTTCATGTTTATTTGTATTTTTGCTTTAAAAAAAGACTTCAAACAATCAATTTATCACAATTGTAGTTTAATTTTCTGTCGATCAACCAACGGGCCAATCAGCTGATAGTTTCAATTCTAGCGTGTACAAATATAATTTACATAGGAAATATTTCATGGCCTTTTTTCGTAAAGTAATGCAGCTGCAGTATTCCATGCAGAGCTCAATGCTTCACACAGGTTTGGAGGTTTTCATGCTCCCAATAGCTGCTGGTCTATCTGTACTCTCTCTCTCTGATAGAGCCTACATAAGAAGAAATATATATCTGTAGTCTGCTTCCATCGCTGCTCAAACATCTGAATTTCTCCCTAAGGCATAAACAAGTGTTATCTCGTTAATGATGGACCTGTCATGAAAGATGTCACTCCTGGATATGTTGTACTCCATATTTAAAAAACCTTCCACAGATGATTATATTTAACAGTAAACCATGGCAAGTACTGGTAGTGCTGCCTTTGACATCTTTTTAACCCTTAAACAGACAACGTGCACCAGGAGATACAGACTCTTTAAGCTTCGTGTTGTCCTTCCTTCTTTCATCTGTCTTTCCTTCCATCCTTCCTTCCTTCCTTCATCTGTCCTTCCTTCCTTCCTTCCTTCCTTCCTTCCTTCATCTGTCCTTCCTTCCTTCCTTCCTTCCTCAGATCTAAGTTCAGCTGTTAGGGTAAATGTTCCCTCCTTCTGTCCTTTCATTCTTCCTTCATCTGTCCTTCCTTTCTTCCTTCCTTCATCTGTCCTTCCTTTATTTCTTCCTTCCTTCCTTCCTTCCTCCCTCCCTCCTCCCTTTCCTCTCTCCTTCCTCCCTTCCTTCCCTTCCTTCCTCCTTTCCTTCCTTCTTCCCTCCTTTCCTTCCTACCTTCCTTCCTTCCTCCCTCCTTCCTTTCCTTCCTTCTTCCTCCCTTGCTTCCCTTTCTTCCTCCTTTCCTTCCTTCTTCCCTCCTTCCTTCCCTTCCTTCCTTCCTTCCTTCCTTCCTTCCTTCATCTGTCCTTCCTTCCTTCCTTCCTTCCTTCCTTCCTTCCTTCCTTCCTTCCTTCCTTCCTTCCTCAGATCTAAGTTCAGCTGTTAGGGTAAATGTTCCCTCCTTCTGTCCTTTCTTCCTTCCTTCATCTGTCCTTCCTTCCCTTCCTTCCTTCCTTCCTTCCTTCCTTCCTTCCTTCTTCCTCCCTTGCTTCCCTTTCTTCCTCCTTTCCTTCCTTCTTCCCTCCTTCCTTCCCTTCCTTCCTTCCTTCCTTCCTTCCTTCCTTCCTTCCTTCCTTCCTTCCTCCCTTCTTTCCTTCCTTTCTTCCTGGCCTAACTAGTAAGGCCTGTTTAAGGGTTAATTATATGTCTGTTTTTGTAGATTTATTTTCAGCATCAGTTGGATTGAGATCAAACACATAATGTTGTAGTTTAGTGATCCAGACAGATGATGGCGCCAAATTACCACAAAATCAGCCTGGTGTCACTGTTTGTTTCTTCCCCCCCTTAGACTCTATGGCAGGGGAGTCAAACTAATTTTCATTCAAGGGCCACATACAGCCAAATTTGATCTCATGTGGGCCGGATCATTAAAAAGATGGAAGGGAGGAAGGAAACAAGGATGGAAAGAAGAGAAAAGTGATAGGAAGGAAAGACAAAAGGAAGGAAGGACGGAAGGGAGGAAGGAAGGAAGAAAGGAAAAGATATTAGGAAGAGAGATTAGGAAGGAGGGAAGGAAAGACAAAAGGAAGGAAGGAAGGAAGGAAGAAAGGAAAAGAAGACAAGAAAGGAAGAAAGGAAGAAAGCAAGGAAGGAAGCAAGGAAGGAAGGAAGGAAGGAAAGGAAAATGAAGGAAAGGTGGAAGGAAGGAAGGACGGAAGGGAGGAAGGGAGGAAGGAAGGAAGAAAGGAAAAGACGTTAAGAAGAGAGATTAGGAAGGAGGGAAGAAAAGACAAAAGGAAGGAAGGCAGAAAGGAAAACAAGACAAGAAAGGAAGAAAGCAAGGAAGGAAGCAAGGAAGGAAGGAAGGAAAGGAAAAGAAAATGAAGGAAAGGTGGAAGGAAGGAAGGTAGGATGGAAGGAAACAAAGAAGGAAAGAAGCAAGGGAGGAAGGAAAGAAGGACAGATGACAAGAGGGTATAGGAAGGAAAAGAAGACAGGAAGGAAAGTGGGCCGGATTGGACGCCTTAGCGGGCCGGTTCTGGACCACGGGCCTCATGTTTGACATCCCAGCTCTATGGTTAGGTGTTCAAAACTAAAAAAAACTACCCTCTGTAAAATAAGCTATATTGAAAAAGGATGGCTATAAAGTAAAATATATTAATAATACCTTATTTAACAGGATCAAAATACTGTTGGAAAAAGTACAGACATACAAAATGCCACAAAATATGTTAAATAAAGCCTTTGGTCTTTGGTTAAACGAGTTATCTTAGTGTCATAAATAAGCACAATAACATAAGCAGGTGGGATTTAAACATTTATTGTATTTATTTATTCGTTATTAGGATCCTCATTCGCTTCCACACAGTGGTCGCTGGTCTTCCTGGGGTCCATTAACCCTTAAACAGACAACGTGCACCAGGAGATACAAACTCTTTTAACCTTCCTGTTGTCCTCCCGGGTCCTTCCTCTGTCCTTCCTTCCTTCCTTCCTCTGTCCTTCCTTCCTTCCTTCCTTCCTTCCTTCCTTCCTTCATCTGTCCTTCCTTCCTCTGTCCTTCCTTCCTACCTTCCTTCCTTCCTTCCTTCCTTCCTTCATCTGTCCGTTCTTCCTTCCTTACTTCCTTCCTCAGATCTAAGTTCAGCTGTTAGGGTAAATGTTCTCTCCTTCTGTCCTTCCTTCCTTCCTTCATCTGTCCTTCCTTTCCTTCCTTCTTCCTCCCTTCCTTCCCTTCCTCCCTCCTTTCCTTCCTTCTTCCCTCCTTTCCTTCCTACCTTCCTTCTTCCTCCCTCCTTTCCTTCCTTCTTCCCTCCTTTCCTTCCTCCTTCCTTTCCTTCCTACCTTGCTTCCCTTCCTTCCTCCTTTCCTTCCTCTTCCCTCCTTTCCTTCCTTCTTCCTTTCCTTCCTTCTTCCGTCCTTTCCTTCCTTCCTTCTTTCCTTCATTCCTTCCTTACTTGAGGTGCAAATGACATAACTAGTAAGGTCTGTTTAAGGGTTAATAATCAACAACAAACAATAAATAAATAAAATCGTACTGTCAGTGAAACAAAAATGCAAAACAAGCCAAATAAGAATAGTGTGGAAAAGGTTTAGTTGTGTATTTGTTGTAGTTAATTGTATATATCTAATTGAAATGATAAAAATACCAAAATGTTAATGTAAAAGCAGCATTTCATTTGGTTGTTCTTCTGTCATGCATTGAATAATTCTGATTAAATATGTTTTTGACTGAAGAAAAATGAGACATTGTTAATATTAACTGGTGCATTTCTGTCTTTTCACCACTGAGGGGCGCCAAAGTAGAATTTTTCAAATTTCATACAACCTATTAACTGGACTATACCTTCCTTTTACCCTTTTTTTCATTCCTTCCATCTGTCCTTCCTACGTTCCTTTTTTTCCTTTCTTCCTTCCATCTGTCCTTCCTCCCTTTCTTCCTTCCTCCGTTTCTTCCATCTGTCCTTCCTTCTGTCCTTCCTACCTCCTGTCTGTCCTTCCTACGTTCCTGTTTTCCTTTCTTCGTTCGTTTGTTTGTTCCTCCGTTTCTTCCATCTGTCCTTCTTTCCTTCCTTCCTTCCTTCCTTCCTTCCTTCCTTCTGTCTGTCCTTCCTACCTTTCTTCTCTCTTTCCTTTTGTCTCCCTTTCCTTCCTTCCCTTCTTATATCCTTCCTTTCTTCCTTCCATCTATTTAATGATCCGGCCCACATGAGATCAAATTGGTCTGTATGTGGCCCTTGAATGAATATGAGTTTGACACCTCTGATCTAATTGAAATGATAAAAATACCAAAATGTTAATGTAAAAGCAGCATTTCATTTGGTTGTTCTTCTGTTCCATGACACCATGAAAGCCACTGAATGTAGATATATGTTTTGTTTTGTCATGCGTTGAATAATTATGATTAACCCTTAAACAGACCTTACTAGTTATGTCATTTGCAACTCAAGTAAGGAAGGAATGAAGGAAAGAAGGAAGGAAGGAAAGGAGGGAAGAAGGAAAGAAAGGAGGAAGGAAGGGAAGCAAGGGAGGAAGAAGGAAGGGAAGCAAGGGAGGAAGAAGGAAGGAAAGGAAGGAGGGAGGAAGGAAGGAAGGTAGGAAGGAAAGGAGGGAAGAAGGAAAGAAAGGAGGAAGGAAGGGAAGCAAGGGAGGAAGAAGGAAGGAAAGGAAGGAGGGAGGAAGGAAAGGAGGGAAGAAGGAAAGAAAGGAGGGAGGAAGGGAAGCAAGGGAGGAAGAAGGAAGGAAAGGAAGGAGGGAGGAAGGAAGGAAGGTAGGAAGGAAAGGAGGGAAGAAGGAAAGAAAGGAGGGAGGAAGGAAAGGAGGGAAGAAGGAAAGAAAGGAGGGAGGAAGGGAAGCAAGGGAGGAAGAAGGAAGGAAAGGAAGGAGGGAGGAAGGAAGGAAGGTAGGAAGGAAAGGAGGGAAGAAGGAAAGAAAGGAGGGAGGAAGGGAAGGAAGGAAGGAAGGTAGGAAGGAAAGGAGGGAAGAAGGAAAGAAAGGAGGGAGGAAGGGAAGGAAGGGAGGAAGAAGGAAGGAAAGGAAGGAGGGAGGAAGGAAGGAAGGTAGGAAGGAAAGGAGGGAAGAAGGAAAGAAAGGAGGGAGGAAGGGAAGGAAGGGAGGAAGAAGGAAGGAAAGGAGGGAGGAAGGAAGGAAGGACAGACAGATGAAGGAAGGAAGAAAGGACAGAAGGAGGGAACATTTACCCTAACAGCTGAACTTAGATCTGAGGAAGGAAGGAAGGAAGGAAGGAAGGAAGGACAGAGGAAGGACCCAGGAGGACAACAGGAAGGTTAAAGAGTCTGTATCTCCTGGTGCACGCTGTCTGTTTAAGGGTTAAATATGTTTTTGACTGAAGAAAAATGAGACATTGTTAATACTAACTGGTGCATTTCTGTCTTTTCACCACTGAGGGGCGCCAAAGTAGAATTTTTCAAATTTCATACAACCTATTAACTGGACTTTAAGCACTCACGTGGGTCTTAAACCAACAGTCAGGAGCCTAAATCAACATTAAACCTGTTTTTTCTTGCTGTAATGATTCCTCCTGTTCATACTGACCATTAGATGATCCTTCATAATGTTTACAGGAAGTGATGGAGGTCTAAACTCACAGTTCCTCTCTTTGTTAGTCCTACTATACTTCCACCACAGCTCAACAGGAAACACTAAGAGGGAATCTGATGCTAAAAAGACTTTAACCCTCCTGTTGTGCTCCCAGGTCAAATTGACCCATCTGTTGTGACTCTTCCTTCCTTCCTTCCCTCCCTTCCTTCCCTCCTTCCTTCCTCCTTTCCTTCCTTCCTTCCCTCCTTCTTTCCTCCTTTCCTTCCTTCCCTTCTTCCCTCCCTTCCTTCCTTCCCCCCCTCCTTTCCTTCCTTCCTTCCCTCCTTCTTTCCTCCTTTCCTTCCTTCCCTTCTTCCCTCCCTTCCTTCCTTCCCCCCTCCTCTCTCCTTCCTTCCTTCCTCCCTTCTTCCTTCCTTCCTTCCTTCCTTCCCCCCTTCCTTTCCTTCCTTCCTTCCTTCCTCCCTTCTTCCTTCCTCCTTTCTTCCTTCCTCCATCTACCCTTCCTTCCTTTCCTTCCTTCCTTTCTTCCTTCCTCCTTCCTTCCTTCCTTCCTTCCTTCCCTCCTTCTTTCCTCCTTTCCTTCCTTCCCTTCTTCCCTCCTTTCCTTCCTTCCTTCCTCCCTTCTTCCTTCCTCCTTTCTTCCTTCCTCCATCTACCTTTCTTCCTTCCTTCCTTTCCTTCCTTCCTTCCTCCCTCCTTTCCTTCCTTCCTTCCTTCTTCCCTTCTTCCTTCCTCCTTCCTTCCTTCCCTCCTTCTTTCCTCCTTTCCTTCCTTCCCTTCTTCCCTCCTTTCCTTCCTTCCTTCCTCCTTTCCTTCCTTCCTTCCTCCCTTCTTCCTTCCTTTCTTCCTCCTTTCTTCCTTCCTCCATCTACCTTTCTTCCTTCCCTCCTTCCTCCCTCCCTCCCTCCTTTCCTTCCTTGACTCGAACACAACAGGAGGGTTAAATGTGTCAGATATCACTTGATAAGACTCACTCATACTGCTGAAGCTGAACATAAGCTTCACATCTATTTTTAAATTTTGCATTAAATGAATTAAATTACACAACTCAATGTGAATGAATCATCCCTCTGTTTCATTCATAAACGTGTTGAATCTGTGTGTTTCCGTCCAGTACACACACACACACATACACACACACACACACACACATACACACACACACGTTGTCCTAGGTCAGTTTACGGGACATTACGTAGACGTAACTCTAACCCTCAACCATAAGTGCTGCTAGCTAAAACTGAACCTTTACACTAACCTGAACCACTGACACAGAAATCAGCTTTTTGTCCCCAATTAGACAAGACGACCCCAAGTAACTGGTCATAAGTCTGTCCCCAAAAGTAGCTTAGGACAGACCGCACACACACACACACACACACACACACGTTGGCACAGCTATCCTTATTGGGACATTGCATTGACTTCAACCCAGGACCTCAGAAATTACGTTTTACCCCTCATTTAAACCGGGCTTTGCTCCCCATAAGGACTACTGGTCTCAACAAGGTTAGTGTTAAATACCACACACACACACACACACACACACACACACACACACACACACACACACACACGCACACACACACACACACTTCTCTAAACTCCGCCCCTCCCGGCCAGAGAGGGAGACCCGTCGGTGAATAGGTAACATTCATTGAAAGAAGCGGACAGACAGACATAGTCTCTCTCTCTCTCTCTCTCTCTCTCTCTCTCTCTCTCTCTCTCTCTCTCTCTCTGTCTCATTATCTCTCTCATTCTCTCTCTCTGCAGCAGCGGGACCGACACTCTACCGGTGTTGTCCGGTGTTATCCGGACAAGCAGCGACGCACAAACCGGCAGGTAGCGGACAGGTAAGAACCTCAATCTGTCGGTATTCATTGATCTTACTGTCTTGTTAGTGGTTGATTATCGATCATCAAAGAAGAAGTAAAAGTAAAAATAAACGTGTGACAAATAAGTAAAAGTATAAAAGTACTGTGTCTAGTGTGTTGTAACTCTTAAACAGACATGAATATACTTTTAAAAATATTTCGTCGCTTATATTTTGGATTTTTATGAGTTGTATCTCCTCCAAGATACGTTGCCCTTAATTCGGTATAAAAATGATCATATCGGTAAATAATTGAATGCTTTATTTGATAGAGAGGTGTGTGATACATTCTGGCTTTATCTGATCATTAATATCACACATACTGGTTTCTAAACTGAGTTTCTAAGGAATAGCTACACTTTGCTTTGCAAGTTGATTATCTCCAGCTTACAGTTGTTTTAACTTTTCTTTTCATCTATATGAGGGTATAGATACGATCTCTTTTGAAACATTGTTCCTGCTGACTGAACTATCCCACTGTTACTGCCTCTATCTGTCCTTATCTTACCTTACATCTTATATCTTATATCTTACATCTTATATCTTATCTTTCTATGGACGCTTGTTTGGATATGAAGGGTGCTGCATATGATTTGCCTTCTTCTCCACAAGCACAGGCCCCCAATACAATATGATTATTAAGCAATAAAGCATCTGCTATCATAATCTTTACAACATCATTCAAGGGCCACATACTGCCCAATTTTATCTCACGTGGGCCAGATCATTAAAAAGATGGAAGGAAGGAAGGAAGGAAGGAAGGAAAGATGGAAGGAAGAAAGGGAGGAAGGACAGATAGAAGGAAGGAAGGAAGGAAGGAAGGAAGGAAGGAAGGAAAAGAAGACAGAAAGGGAGGAAGGAAAAGAAGGAGGAGAAGGAAGAGAAGACAGGAATGAGAGACGGAAGGAATAAAGGGAGGAAGGAAGGAAGGAAGGACAGATGGAAGGAAAGAAGGAAGAAAAAGAAGGAAGCAAGGAAGGAAAATAAGACAGGAAGGAAAGAAGGAAGAAAAAAGAAAGAAGGAAGGAAGGAAGGAAGGAAGGAAGGAAAGAAGGAAGAAAATAAGACAGGAAGGAATGAAGGACAGAAGGAAGGAAGAAAAAGAAGACAGAAAGGAAGAAAAGAAGACAGGAAGGAAGGAAAGAAGGAAGAAAAGAAGACAGGAAGGAAGGAAAGAAGGAAGAAAAGAAGACAGGAAGGAAGGAAGGACAGAAGGAAGGAAGAAAAAGAAGACAGAAAGGGAGGAAGGAAAAGAAGGAGGAGAAGGAAGAGAAGACAGGAATGAGAGACGGAAGGAATAAAGGGAGGAAGGAAGGAAGAAAAAGAAGGAAAGAAGGAAGAAAAGAAGACAGGAAGGAAGGAAGGAAGGAAAGAAGGAAGAAAAAGAAGACAGGAAGGAAGGAAGGAAGGGAAGATGGAAGGAAGGGAGGAATAAGGAAAGTGGGCCACACTGGACCCCTTGGCGGGCCGTATCTGGCCCACGGGCCGCATGTTTGACACCCCTGCCTTACATCTTATATCTTACATCTTATATCTTATCTTTCTATGGACGCTTGTTTGGATATGAAGGGTGCTGCATATGATTTGCCTTCTTCTCCACAAGCACAGGCCCCCAATACAATATGATTATTAACCCTTTATTGGGCAAATAATTATATTTGGTAACTTCTGTAAATATCCCAAAATATCCTTCCTTCCTTCCTTCCTTCCTTCCTTCCTTCTTTCCTTCCTTCCTTCCTTTCCTTCCTCCCTGCCTTCTTTCTTCCCTTCCTCTTTTTCTTTCTCCCTCCCTTGTTACTTATTTCCTCCGTCCCTCCTTCTCTTCCTCCCTCCCTCCTTCTCTCCTCCCTTCCTTCTTTCCTTCCTCCATCCTCCTTTCTTCTTCCTTCCTTCCTTCTTTCTTCCCTTCCTTCCTTCTCTCCTTCTCTCTTTCTTTCCTCCCCCCTACCTTCCTTCCTTCCTTCTTTCCTCCGTCCTTCCTCTCTCCTTCCTTCCTTCCTTCCTTCCTTCTTTCCTCCGTCCTTCCTCCCTCCTTCCTTCCTTCCTTCCTTCCTTCCTTTCAATGAGTGTCCTATAAAGGGTGAGGTTATATGAGATTATAAAGCCCCAACTGGGGAGGACTGTTTTATCCATCCATATTTGATATTTGCTGTCTACCCAATGTTTCTCAAAAAGATGATTGTTTCCTAATTAAACAACAACTGGTAGCCCTGATACACATTATCTTTAATGTCTCTAAGGGAGGGAGGAAGGAAGGATGGAAGGAAGGAAGGAAGGAAGGATGGAAGGGAGGAAGGAAAGAAGGAAGGAAGGGAGGAAGAGGGAAGGAAATGAGGAAGGAAAGGAGGAGGGAAGGGATGAAGGATGGAAGGGAGGGAGGAAGGAAAGAAGGAAGGAAGGGAGGAAGGAAGGAAGGATGGAAAGGAGGAAGGAAAGGAGGAAGGAAGGGATGGAGGAAGGAAGGATGGACAGAGGAAAGAAGGAAGGGAGGAAGGTAGGGGGAGGAAAGAAAGAGAAAAGGAGGGAGGAAGGACGGAAAGAAGGACAGAGGAAAGAAGGAAGGGCAGAGGAAAGAAGGAAGGAAGGAAGGAAGGAAGGAAAGAAGGACAGAGGAAAGAAGGAAAGGAGGAAGTTGGGGGGGGGGGGAAAGAGAGAAGGAGGGAGGAAGGAAGGAAGGAAGGAAGGAAGGAAGGAACAGTAAAAACAAACAGGGTCAATTTGACCCGACTAAATAAGTTCCAACCAAACCTTAAACTTAAGAGGTATATGGCTGATTCTCTCATATAGATACCAGACTAGTTGTAACAAAGGCAAATATAGGAAAAATTAAAAGTAGATTATTACCCCCCCCCCCCCCCGGAAAAAAAAAGGAAAAGGAAGGATGTAAGGGAGGAAGGAAAGAAGGAAGGAAGGAAGGGAGGAAGAGGGAAGGAAAGGAGGAAAGAAGGAAGGAAGGAAGGAAGGATGGACAGAGGAAAGAAGGAAGGGAGGAAGGTAGGGGAGGAAAGAAAGAGAGAAGGAGGGAGGAAGGAAGGGAGGAAGAAGGAAGGAACAAAGGAAGGACGGAAAGAAGGACAGAGGAAAGAAGGAAGGGCAGAGGAAAGAAGGAAGGAAGGAAGGAAGGAAAGAAGGACAGAGGAAAGAAGGAAAGGAGGAAGGTAGGGGGAAGAAAGAAAGAAAGAAGGAGGGAGGAAGGAAGGGAGGAAGAAGGAAGAAAGGAAAGGAACGAAGGAAGGACAGAGGAAAGAAGGACAGAGGAAAGAATTTGCTTAACTTGTAATGAGTTACTACCCCTCTGCCTTCATGGTTATTCAGTGTGTGTGCTGTAAGTAATATTTAAACTCCAGAAAACATTATATAAACATTTAATACATGCTTTCAGTGGCGGAGCAAGTAGGAAGCTCACAGTCTCAAACTATTACAATAAAGACACGAAGAAAGGAAGGAAGGAAGGAAGGAAGGACAGACAGACAGAAGGAAGGAAGGGAGAAAGGAAGAAAGGGAGGAAGGGCAGATGGAAGGAAGGACAGAAGGAATAAAGGAATGAAGAAAGGAAAAAATGAATGTTAGGAAGGATAGAAGGAAGAAAGGAAGGAAGGACAGAAGGAAGGAAGGAAGGAAGGAAAACTAAAAAAAAAAAACATTATATAAACATTTAATACATGCCTTCAGTGGCGGAGCAAGTAGTAGAGTTAGGAAATGTTTTACAAGTATTTCACTTGTTGTTGTGCTGAATAGTGAGACAGAAGGAAGGAAGGAAGGAAGGAAGGAAGGAAGGGCAGATGGAAGGAAGGACAGAAGGAAGAAAGGAAAAAAGGAAGGAAGGAAGGAAGGAAGGAAGGAATGACAGACAGACAGACAGACAGAAGGAAGGAAGGGAGAAAGGAAGAAAGGGAAGGTAGGAAGGATAGAAGGAAGAAAGGAATGAAGAAAGGAAAAAAGGAAGGAAGGAAGGAAGGAAGGACGGACAGACAGACAGACAGACAGAAGGAAGGAAGGGAGAAAGGAAAAAGGGAAGGTAGGAAGGATAGAAGGAAGAAAGGAAGGAAGGAAGGAAGGAATAAAGGAATGAAGAAAGGAAAATAGGAAG
The DNA here is from genome assembly GCF_027409825.1 of Scomber japonicus. NCBI lineage: Eukaryota > Metazoa > Chordata > Actinopteri > Scombriformes > Scombridae > Scomber > Scomber japonicus. Next base: position 18,947 of record NW_026518481.1, on the reverse strand, counting down.
GTAGGAAGGGCAGAAGGAAGGACAGAAGGAAGGAAGGAAGGGCAGATGGAAGGAAGGACAGAGGGAAGAAAGGAATGAAGAAAGGAAAAAAGGAAGGAAGGAAGGAAGGACAGACAGACAGAAGGAAGGAAGGAAGGAAGGGAGAAAGGAAGAAAGGGAGGAAGGGCAGATGGAAGGAAGGACAGAAGGAATAAAGGAATGAAGAAAGGAAAAAATGAATGTTAGGAAGGATAGAAGGAAGGAAGGAAGGAAAACTCCAAAAAACCCATTATACAAACATTTAATACATGCCTTCAGTGGCGGAGCAAGTAGTAGAGTTAGGAAATGTTTTACAAGTATTTCACTTGTTGTTGTGCTGAATAGTGAGACAGAAGGAAGGAAGGAAGGAAGGAAGGAAGGAAGGAAGGAAGGAAGGGCAGATGGAAGGAAGGACAGAAGGAAGAAAGGAAAAAAGGAAGGAAGGAAGGAAGGAAGGAATGACAGACAGACAGACAGACAGAAGGAAGGAAGGGAGAAAGGAAGAAAGGGAGGAAGGGCAGATGGAAGGAAGTTAGCATTTGCATCTGGTGACACCTCCTTCCTTCCTCCCTCCCTTCCTTCCTTCCTCCCTCCCTCCTTTCCTCCCTTCATGTAAACTGATCCATATAGCTTCATGGACTCAGATGAGTTAGCAAACATGTTGCTGTCGCCGTCCTCGACTCAAACCCGCTCACTCAGGCTGACGGCATTCCTGAAGAGATCCGCAGACAACCACAAGCTGCTGCACACAACCGTCTCTCACTTCCTTCCTCCCTCCCTCCTTTCCTTCCTTCCTTCCTGCCTACCTTACTCCCTCCTTTTCTTCCTTCTTCCTTCCTTCCTCCCTTCCTCCCTCCCTCCCTCCTTCCTTCTTCCTTCCTTCCTTCCGTCCTTCCTTCCTATCCTTCCTCCCTTTCCTTCCGTCCTTCCTTCCTATCCTTCCTCCCTTCCTTCTTCCCTCCTTTTCTTCCTTTCTTCCTTCCCTCCTTCCTTCCTCCCTTCCTTCCTGTCTTCCTTCCCTCCTTCCTTCCTCCCTTCTTTCCTTTCCTCACTTCCTTCCTCCCTCCCTCCTTTCCTTCCTTCCTGCCTACCTTACTCCCTCCTTTTCTTCCTTCTTCCTTCCTTCCTTCCTTCCTTCCTTCCTTCCTTCCTATCCTTCCTCCCTTCCTTCCTGTCTTCCTTCCCTCCTTCCTTCCTCCCTCCTTTCCTTTCTTCCCTCCTTCCTTCCTCCCTCCTTTCCTTTCTTCCTCCTCCCTTCTTTTCCTCCCTTCTTTCCCCCTTCCTTCCTTCCTCCCTTCCTTCCTTTCCTCCCTTCTTTCTTCCCTCCTTTCTTTCCTTTCTTCCTTCCCTCCTTCCTTCCTCCCTCCTTTCCTTTCTTCCTCCTCCCTTCTTTTCCTCCCTTCTTTCCCCCTTCCTTCCTTCCTCCCTTCCTTCTTTCCTTTCCTCCCTTCCTTCCTTCCTCCTTCCTTTCCTTTCTGTCTTCCTTCCTTCCCTCCTTCCTTCCTCCCTCCTTTCCTTTCTTCCTCCTCCCTTCTTTTCCTTTTTCAACTCAGATGAGTTAGCAAACATGTTACTGTCGCCGTCCTCGACTCAAACCCGCTCACTCAGGCTGACGGCATTCCTGAAGAGATCCGCAGACAACCACAAGCTGCTGCACACAACCGTAATTACAGATTCACACACACCAGTTTAAACTCAGACAGCTGCAGCTCAGTTTTTACTTCAATACGAGTGGAAACATTTAACCCTTCTGTTGTATCTCTTTTGACTGATCCTTCCTTCCTTCCTTCCTTCCTTCCTTCTGCCCTTCCTTCCTTTCTTCCTTTCCTCCCTTCCTTCGTTACTTCCTTCCTTCCTCATTTCCTTTTTTCTCACTTCATTCCTCTTTCCTCCCTTCCTTCCTTCCTGCCTTCCTTCCTCCTTTCCTCCCTTCCTTCCCTTCCTTCCTCATTCCGTCTTTCCTCTCCTTACTTCCTTCCTCTTTCCTCCCTTCCTGCCTTCCTCATTTCCTTCCTTCCTTCCGTCCTCTTTTCCTCCCTTCGTTCCTTCCTTCCGTCCTCTTTTCCTCCCTTCCTTCCTTCCTTCCTTCCTTCTTTCCTCCTTTCCTCCCTTCCTTCGTTCCTTCCTCATTTCCTTCTTTCCCCACTTCCTTCCTTCCTTCCTTCCTTCTTTCCTCCTTTCCTCCCTTCCTTCGTTACTTCCTTCCTTCCTCATTTCCTTTTTCTCACTTCATTCCTCTTTCCTCCCTTCCTTCCTTCCTGCCTTCCTTCCTCCTTTCCTCCCTTCCTTCCTTCCTTCCTTCCTCATTCCGTCTTTACCCTCCTTACTTCCTTCCTGTTTTCCTCCTTCCTTCCTCTTTCCTTCCTTCCTGCCTTCCTCATTTCCTTCCTTCCTTCCGTCCACTTTTCCTCCCTTCCTTCCTTCCTTCCTTCCTTCCTTCTTTCCTCCTTTCCTCCCTTCCTTCATTCCTTCCTCATTTCCTTCTTTCCCCACTTCCTTCCTTCCTTCCTTCCTTCCTTCCTTGAACTGAGCACAACAGGAGGGTTAAAATAGACGCACATTTTTACTTTTCTTTCTGCTCCATCACCTTCCTTCGTTACTTCCTTCCTTCCTCATTTCCTTTTTTCTCACTTCATCCCTCTTTCCTCCCTTCCTTCCTTCCTGCCTTCCTTCCTCCTTTCCTCCCTTCCTTCCCTTCCTTCCTCATTCCGTCTTTCCTCTCCTTCCTTCCTTCCTCTTTTCCTCCTTCCTTCCTCTTTCCTCCCTTCCTGCCTTCCTCATTTCCTTCCTTCCTTCCTTCCTCTTTTCCTCCCTTCCTTCGTTCCTTCCTCATTTCCTTCTTTCCCCACTTCCTTCCTTCCTTCCTTCCTTGAACTGAGCACAACAGGAGGGTTAAAATAGACGCACATTTTTACTTTTCTTTCTGCTCCATCACCTTCCTTCGTTACTTCCTCCCTTCCTCATTTCCTTTTTTCTCACTTCATTCCTCTTTCCTCCCTTCCTTCCTTCCTGCCTTCCTTCCTCCTTTCCTCCCTTCCTTCCTCCTTTCCTCCCTTCCTTCCCTTCCTTCCTCATTCCGTCTTTCCTCTCCTTACTTCCTTCCTCTTTCCTCCCTTCCTGCCTTCCTCATTTCCTTCCTTCCTTCCGTCCTCTTTTCCTCCCTTCCTTCCTTCCTTCCTTCTTTCCTCCTTTCCTCTCTTCCTTCGTTCCTTCCTCATTTCCTTCTTTCCCCACTTCCTTCCTTCCTTCCTTCCTTGAACTGAGCACAACAGGAGGGTTAAAATAGACGCACATTTTTACTTTTCTTTCTGCTCCATCACCTTCCTTCGTTACTTCCTTCCTTCCTCATTTCGTTTTTTCTCACTTCATTCCTCTTTCCTCCCTTCCTTCCTTCCTTCCTGCCTTCCTTCCTCCTTTCCTCCCTTCCTTCCCTTCCTTCCTCATTCCGTCTTTCCCTCTCCTTACTTCCTTCCTCTTTTCCTCCTTCCTTCCTCTTTCCTCCCTTCCTGCCTTCCTCATTTCCTTCCTTCCTTCCGTCCTCTTTTCCTCCCTTCCTTCCTTCCTCCTTTCCTCCCTTCCTTTGTTCCTTCCTCATTTCCTTCTCTCCCCACTTCCTTCCTTCCTTCCTTCCTTCTTTCCTCCTTTCCTCCCTTCCTTCGTTACTTCCTTCCTTCCTCATTTCCTTTTGTCTCACTTCATTCCTCTTTCCTCCCTTCCTTCCTTCCTGCCTTCCTTCCTCCTTTCCTCCCTCCCTTCCTTCCTTCCTTCCTCATTCCGTCTTTCCTCTCCTTACTTCCTTCCTCTTTTCCTCCTTCCTTCCTCTTTCCTCCCTTCCTGCCTTCCTCATTTCCTTCCTTCCTTCCGTCCTCTTTTCCTCCCTTCCTTCCTTCCTTCCTTCTTTCCTCCTTTCCTCTCTTCCTTCGTTCCTTCCTCATTTCCTTCTTTCCCCACTTCCTTCCTTCCTTCCTTCCTTGAACTGAGCACAACAGGAGGGTTAAAATAGACGCACATTTTTACTTTTCTTTCTGCTCCATCAGGTGTATTTTAAAATTCACCCCATCAGCGTCCTGACTTCACAGATGAGCAGTTCTCTGTCTGTACAGCTGTTAACACTCTGCTCTCACTTTCCTCTGATCCACATAATTGCTTTTTTTTTTCTTTTTCTTTTTTTCTTTACAACTTTGCAGCCATCATCCGAGCAGACAAATTACTTTATCGAGCTGCCGTTTCGGAGTGAAATCGAGCTGCGACTAACTGATTATTTTCTCCAATAAGCAGGTTCATCATGTTATCTTTAAAATGAAAGAATAGAAAGAGAGAAACGCCCGTCAGAACTGAACTGAAATCCCAAGGTGGCGTCTTCAGAAACAAGTTCAATAACATTTTCATCGGCTCTCTTCGCTCTTTAAATTAATTGAAGTTGGCAAACGTTCAACGTCACACCTGCTGTTCTTGTTTTAAAAACGCTGTGTGCTTTTCAGGTTCAGGTCGCACTGCCACGATGTCATCACTCCTCCTCCTCACCTTCATCACCTTCCTCACCTTCCTCACCTTCCTCGACTCCGCCTCAACGCTGGACTTTCGTTACCACGACAACCGTGAGATCGAGCAGTACCTCGTCCAGGTCAACGCCTCCAACAGCGACATCACACACCTGTACAGCATCGGGAAGTCTTTCAGAGGTAACGACACACACCTAACTTTTTTGTGTAGTGTCACCAGGCGGGGAGTTCCGGTCCTCTGAAATGAGGCCAACGTGGAAGTAACTTAGAGCTGCATTCTATCAAAAGGCCACCAGGGGGCGACCGTCTCTATACAAGTCAATGGAGAATTCACCAACTTCTCACTTGATTTCTAACCTCAGTAAACGTTTTCAAAATGTGTTTATGGTCTCAATCGCTAGTTTAAAGCCTTCTTCAATGCAGTATGATGTTCATTTGGGACATTTTGGCCTCCCTGATTTTATATGTGACGATAAAGCAGGGTATGCATTAGGGCGTGGCTACGTCCTGATTGACAGGTTGATTGACCAATGTCCTCGAGATCCAGCCCTCGCAACCATAGCAACCTCCCCGCTCCGCCCATGGCTCCGCCTCATGCCCATATAAGTAGAATCCGTGTTTTTATTTTTCCCAGCATGCACCTGAAATTTTCAAGATGGCACTGCCTAGATTAGAAACTATTGGCTTCCGAGCAGCAGTCCACAAACCAATGGGAGACGTCACGGATGTTACGTATTGTATTTCTTTTAGAAGGTAAAAGATAAATAAGGAGTTTTTAACTGGAAATCATGTAAAGATATTCCAGTAGAGCCCCACAATATAAATACAGAGCTGGAAATGAGCAGAATATGTCCTCTTGTTTTGTCCTGAGGACTGCTGACTGACTGATGAGGTCTCAGGTGTCACTATGGCAACGGTGACTCTGACTCAGTGTCTGCCTGGTGTTTGTGTGATCGTATGACGGGACTGTAAGCGGAGGTTAATTTAATCTGGGACGGCTTAATCTGGCTAATCACAGACACACACACACACACACACTCACACACACACACACACTCACACATACACACACACACACACACACACACACACACACACACACACACACACACCTAATCTGAGGTAATCTCGGACACCAGCTGGCTTCCGTCCAGTTTCTGTCTGTCTGATGTGTGTGTGTGTGTGTGTGTGTGTAGGTGTGTGTGTATATGTGTGTGTGTGTGTGTGTGTATGTGTGTGTGTGTGTGTGTGTGTGTGTGTGTGTGTGTCATTAATCTTCAGTGCTGACAGTCATAATAGTTGTTGTGTGTGTGAAACTCCCCAGTTTTTGTTTAACGTTGCTGTGATGACTCATTCTTCACACCTTCCTATGATATACTGCTCTGTGTGTGTGTGTGTGTGTGTGTGTGTGTGTGTGTGTGTGTGTGTGTGTGTGTGTGTGTGTGAGTTTCTTCATTAATTAATCTTAGGCTCTGACAGTCATAATAGTTACAGTAGTTGTGTGTTTATAGGGAAACTAGTCTAGTCTACACAAGGAAAATCAGCTCAATTTTCAAAATAAAGTGCTGATATCAAACTTTCTGATCAAAGAATTAAAAAAAAAACCTCACACATATTTTACATTATACACTTTTATCCACTTTCTTAGATCTTTATTTTTTACATTATTCTAACTTAAAAACTGAACTCGTGAAACTGAGTACACAAACAACACGGTTGCTACATGACTGACAATAAAAAACAAACTTCACCTCATTCCTTTCTTCAAAAAACTTTTTATTGCAGGAATTTCCATAAAAAGTCTCCAGACGCTTTCTAGACGGAAAAATGTTCATCCATCTGCATGCCGGACACAGACGGACGTTTAAATGATGGAAAACAAATAATTTAAATGTTAATATCAGTTATAATTCTCTACATTAATGTTTCTATTAACACATATATTTATTTAATTTAATTTAAAGAAAGAGGGAAGGAAAGGAGGGGTGGAAGAAGTAAGGGCGGAAAAAGGAATGAAAGGAGGAAGGAAGGGAGGATGAAAGAAGGAAGGAAAAGAGGGAGGAAGGAAGCGAGGAAGGAAAGGAAGGAAGGAAATAAGGAAGGAAGGAAGGAAGGAAGGAAAAAAGGTAGGAGGGAGGGAGGAAAGAAGTAAAGAGGCGGGGGGGGGGGGGGAGAGGAAGGGAGTAAGTAACCTAACCTAAAGAAGGAAGGGAGGAAGGTAGGGGGAGGAAAGAAAGAGAGAAGGAGGGAGGGAGGAAGGACCAGTGGATTTTAAACATTCAATTCAAAACGCGATTAATCGTGATTAGCTATGGAAATTCTGCGATTAATCTCGATTTTAAAAATTAATCGTTTGACAGCCCTAATTTTGTTGTATTTAATTGACTGGATAGAGATGGCATGATGCTAAAAATGGAAATATTCTAGTGTCTAGTCTTTGTAGGTGTAAGTAATATTTAGCACTAAAACTTTCCTGTACGACTTTTTTTTTTTTTTTTTTTCTCTCTCTCTCAAAAAACAGGTGATTCATATTTTTTGTGTGTTTCTCTCTCACAGGTCAGCAGTTGTGGGTGTTGGCTCTGGGTGTCAGTCCTCACCGTCACACCGTTGGCATCCCAGAGTTCAAATATGTGGCGAACATGCACGGAAACGAGGTGGGAGAACACACACACACACACACACACACACACACACACACACATACACACACGGTCTGTGGTTTGAACACAAAAGCGTGTATGAAGTGTGTTTGACTCTGAATGGCTTTTGTTGATCTCTTTAGTCTCTTTTTAGTCCAACTTCCTGTCAACAGGGAGGGGCCCCGCCATGTATGTGTGTGTGTGTGTGTGTGTGTGTGTGTGTGTGTGTGTGTGTGTGTGTGTGTGTGTGTGTGTGTGTGTGTGTGTGTGTGTGTGTGACTCCTCAGCTGGAAACGGACTCAGACTCAGTGCGCTGAGTCAACATTACAATATTAGACAACATTATAAAACAAATGAGTGCATTTATGAACTCAACGGGAAACAAAAAGCAGGAAAAAAAACTCAACAGCAGAACAAACCAACAGCGGGTGGAATGTCTGTCTCGTATCCATGGCGACGCAAAGTTTAAAAAAAAAATAAAAAAATCTCACACTCTGCATAATTAACCCTCCTGTTGTCCTTGAGTCAAGGGAAGAAGGAAGGAAGGAAAGGAGGAAGAAAGGAAGGAAAGAAGGAAGGAAGGAAGGAAGGAAGGGAGGAAGTGGGAAGGGAGGAAGAAGGAAGGAAAGGAGGAAGGAAGGGAGGAAAGAAGGAAGGAAGGAAGGAAGGATAGAAGGAAGGAAGGAAGGAAGGAAGGAAGGACAGAGGAAAGTTTGAGGAAGTCTGTTTTGACTGTTCCTTCCTTCCTTCCTTCCTTCTCCCCTGCTACCGTCCTTCCTTCCTTTGTCCTTCTGTCCTTCCTTCCTTTCCTTTCCTCCCTTCCTTCCCCCCTGCTACCGTCCTTCCTTCCTTCCTTTGTCCTTCTGTCCTTCCTCTCCTTTCCTTCCTCCCTTCCCTCTTTCTTCCTCCCTTCCATCCTCCCTTCCTCCTTTCCTTCCTTCTTCCTCTCATCCATCCTTCCTTCCTTCTTCCAGCTTTCCTTCCTTCCTTCTTTCTTTCCCTCCTTCCTCCTTTCATTCTTTCCTCCTCCCTTCCATCCATCCTTCCTTCCTCCTTTCCTTCCATCCTTCCAGCTTTCCTTCCTTCCTTCCTCCCTTGACTCGAGGACAACAGGAGGGTTAAAGTATAGTGAGGTGAGCTCCCTGAAAAATGCTCCCTGTAAGACAAAAGTCAGGGCGTCACACTTTATATATGTTTTTTTTTTTAAATACTTTTATTTATTGTCTTTAAATGACTGCGTGTCCTTTGTTGCATTGAGAAGTTTTCATTTGGAGAGAGGAATGAGAAAAAGAAGAACTTCCTGCCTGTTAATAGACAGAGGCTGAACTGAGCGGCTGCATTAAAGGCCCAGTAAAAGATAAATAAGGAGATTTTAGATATTCGAGTAGAGCCTCCGAATATTAATATAGAGCTGGAAATGTGTGTGTGTGTGTGTGTGTGTGTGTGTGTGTGTGTGTGTGTGTGTGTGTGTGTGGTGTGTGTGTGTGTGTGTGCGTGCGTGCGATCCCCTGCCGCTTCCCTCGGACCATGAACAGTCTCATCTGCAAAAACTACAAAACTTATTAAAACACATTAAAGCTTTTAACACAAATCAGAGAAATTAATTTATATAATGCGACTTTTGTGCACATATATTGTTCTGGAATAATATTTTAAATGCAGAAAAAGATAGTTTAATTATATAAAGTAGTTTTTTTTAAAGAAATTGGATAAATTAAATACAGATAGTGAAGAAGACGAAGTTTAAAAAAAAGAAGCACTTGGAAAGGAAACTCTTGGCGACCCCCCACCAGCATCTGGTTGCCATGGCGACGGTATACGGCTGATCACACCGCCAGTCTGTGAAAGTCAATGAAAATGTCCTTAAATAGATAAGTTACGCCTGGAGACACACACACACACACACACACGCACACACACACACACACACACACACACACACGCACACACACATGCTCACACACAGAGTCAGCAAACAGAGTCAGTGGAGTGTGTCGGTTCAGAGGAAACTTCCAGAAAAAGGCCTTTTCACTGAGTCCAGACACACACACACACACACACACACACGCACACACACATACATTATAACAGCAGGCAGGAATGTAGCCTCAGTGGAAAAAGTCAAAAAGGTGTCAAGAATAATCGTCTGTCCCCCCCCCCGTGTGTGTGTGTGTGTGTGTGTGTGTGTGTGTGTGTGACTGCTTCTCATAAAAATCACTTTCTGTGTCACGGTGAGTTTATAACAACCACGTTCGGATTTCGACAGCACTGTGAGTCCGTGCTCAGAGGGCAGGAACGTTTCTTCTCAGTTTGGTATGGAGGAATTTGACCAGACTGCACAGAGCTCCGACCTCGACCTCATACAGGAACAGTTTTTGGAGTGGAGGGAGGAAGGAAGGAAGGAAAGAAGGAAGGAAGGAAGGAAGGAAAGGAGGGAGGGATAGAGGGAGGGAGGTAGGGAGGGAGGGAGGAAGGAAGGAAGGAAAGGAGGGAGGAAGAAAGGAAGGAAAGGAGTAAGGAGAGAAGGAAGGAAAGGAGTAAGGAGAGAAGAAAGGAAAGGAGTAAGGAGGGAGGGAGGGTGGAGGAAGGAAGTAAGGAAGGAAAGGAGAGAAGGAAGGAAAGGAGTAAGGAGGGAGGGAGGGAGGGAGGTAGGTAGGGTGGGAGGGTGGAAGGAAGGAAGTAAGGAAGGGAAGAAGGAAAGGAGTAAGGAGAGAGGGAGGAAGGACGTGGGGAAAGAAGTATGAATGAGTAGATTGAGGGGAAGAATGAAGGAAAAATTAAAGAAAGAGGGAGGAAGGAAGGAAAGAAGGAAGGAAGGAAGGAAGGAAGGAAATGAGTAAGTAAGGAAGGAAATGAGTAAGGAGGGAGGGAGGGAGGGAGGAAAGGAGGAAGGAAGGAAGGAAATGAGTAAGGAGAGAAGGAAGGAAAGGAGTAAGGAGGGAGGGAGAGAGGGAGGTAGGTAGGGAGGGAGGGTGGAAGGAAGGAAGGAAAGGAGTAAGGAGAGAGGAAGGAAGGACGTGGGGAAAGAAGTAGGAATGAGTAGATTGAGGGGAAGAATGAAGGAAAAATTAAAGAAAGAGGGAGGAAGGAAGGAAAGAAGGAAGGAAGGAAGGAAGGAAGGAAAGAAGGAAGGAAAGAAGGAACAGTCAAAAGAGAGACGGGGTCATTTTGACCCGGGAGGACGACAGGAGGGTTAAATGCCCTGTGATGTGTTTACTGACTGGGTTTTATTGTAGTAATCTACAGTGTCTGGTCATGTAATGTACAGTATTGGCGTGAGGTGCATGCTTGTTTGCAGATTTGTTTTTATAATGACGTATGCATGCAACTGGCGCCTGATAAGAAGCTTTATTTTGTAGGAACATGCGTGACAGGAAGTGGGTATCGTCGACTATCAAACCAAACCAGGATGCATCTGTCAGCAGCGTCCTGATGAGTGGTTCAGTCAGTAGTTGTTTAGCTGTCCGGCTGCAACTTTTACTGTTCTGGTTCACTCTCAGCGTTCCCATAGCAACCTTTTCAGAATAAAAGCCACTGTACACTACCTGCAAACAGACACAGTTAGCCGTAGATTAGCTAGTGAACATAGTGGAGCATTTAGCAGAGAAAGAGCCAGATGTTTCCCTCGGGAGTTTCTTGAATTCTTGGTGAGCTTGTGTTGTTGTTGATGTTGTTGGGAGGATTTGCATCTTCCTCTTTAGCCTCCCAGTCTCCCCTTGTGTCTGACTGGTTCAGTTTGTATTTAAAGTAAAGTCCGTGTAAAGTAAGAATAAATATGTGTTCTGAGTTTGACATACCACAGAAAAGTGTGTTGTTAACCACCCTGCCAAATTTGAATGATTAAAAAAAAATCACCAAATATATGAAATTAGGCTTCAAAGTTGTGTAAAAATCAGCCTCTTTCTCTGCTCCCAAACGCTGAAGCCCCGCCCCCTACCAAGTGTCACCTGTCAATCAAAGTCACCACCTCTACCAGAAACATGGATGCTATGAGAGACTAACTCAACTTTGAAAAACTGTGGATTTTTTTTAACAGTCAGTATGTACGAGGAAAAACTGCCTCCTTTCCTTCCTTCTTCGTCCTTTCCTTCCTCCTTTCCTTCCTTCTTCGTCCTTTCCTTCCTCCTTTCCTTCCTTCTTCCTCCTTTCCTTCCTCCTTTCCTTCCTTCTTCCTCCTTTCCTTCCTCCTTTCCTTGGCTTTATGAAGTTAAAATCCTTGCAGCATTGAAATGGACGTGAGTGTGTGTGTGTGCGTGCGTGCGTGTGTGTGTGTGTGTGTGTGTGTGTGCGCGTGTGTGTGTGTGTGCGTGTGCGTGTGTGTGTGTGGGCCAGGTTTCCTTTCCTCTGTCACTGTTTTTCTAAAGAGACAATTAAACTTCGCCTTTTGATCCGAGTCAGGCCTCCTCGCCTTCGCTCTGAAAGGTTTCCTGACAGCCGCTAATGCACAGCAACGTAAACAGCGCTGCGTCTGTGTTATCATGTCGTCTAAACTTTTGCTTTAATTTAAAAAAGGGACGGCTGCACCACGTTTTGTTTTCCATTTCTGTTATTTTAGGAGGCGTCCACGTCAGGAATATGGCACGAAAAGTATTTAGAGCAATTAAAATCCACTGAGGTCCAATTTGTGAACGTTTTCTCAAGTGAAGGTCCTGAGCGTCATAATGTCGGATTTTTTTTTCAGTACCTTGAAGTAGCATTGTAGTTACACCAGCACCTGTGTCTAGTAGATCCTTCTTTCCTTCCTTCCCTCTGTCCTTCCATCCTTCCTCCCTTCCTTTTTTCCTTCCTCCCTCCCTTCCTTCTTTCCTTCCTCCCTCCTACCTTCCTTTCCTCCCTTCCTTCCTCCCTCCTTTCCTTCCTTCCTCCCCCCTTTTCTTCCTTCCTTCCTTCCTCCCTTCCTTCCTTCCATCGGTCTTTCTCCCTCCCTCCTTCTCTTATTCTTTCCTTCCTCTTTCTTTCCTCCTTTCCTTCTTTCCTTCCTTCATCCCCCTTCCTTCCTTCCTTCTTTCCTTCTTTCCTCCCTCCCTCCTTCTCTCTTTCTTTCCTCCCCCCTGCCTTCCTCCCTTCCTTCTTTCCTCTGTCCTTCTTTCCTCCTTTCCTCCCTTCCTCCCATTCTCTTTTCATTTCTCCCTCCCTCCCTCCTACCTTCCTTCCTTCCTCTCTCTTTTTCTTCCTCTACATCTAAAAACTAATCCGTGCTTGTCTGGTAGTGAGGAATGAATGGCAGCCACTCCAGTCCATATAAGAGCTGTCTGTTCAGAGGATAATGACCAACCCATCACATATAAGCCATCGCCCTCTGGCTGATGATACAGAGTCCCACACTATAAACTCGTCTGTGCATAAATTAAAACTAAAGTGAATTACAGATACATTCAGCTTTGTTTTCTCCCTCGGTTACTTCCTGTCCTGCAGCAGCCGTGGTTAAAGAATGAAATTAAAAAGGACTTGATGATAAACCCTTTTCAGCTTCTACAAGTCAAGGCTTTCTCTTAACACTCCTGTTGTCCTCGAGTCAAGGCAGGAAGGGAGGAAGGAAGGAAGGAGGGAAGGGAGGGAGGGAGGGAGCTTCTACAAGTCAAGGCTTTCTCTTAACACTCCTGTTGTCCTCGAGTCAAGGCAGGAAGGGAGGAAGGAAGGAAGGAAGGGAGGGAAGGAGGAAGGGAGGAAGGAGGGAGGGAAAGGAGGGAGGAAGGGAGAATGGAGGAAGGACGGGAGGAAAGGAAAGAAGGAAGGAGGGAGGGAGCTTCTACAAGTCAAGGCTTTCTCTTAACCCTCCTGTTGTCCTCGAGTCAAGGCAGGAAGGGAGGAAGGAAGGGAGGGAGGGAGGAAGGAGGGAGGGAGCTTCTACAAGTCAAGGCTTTCTCTTAACACTCCTGTTGTCCTCGAGTCAAGGCAGGAAGGGAGGAAGGAAGGAAGGAGGGAAGGGAGGAGGGAGGGAGGGAGCTTCTACAAGTCAAGGCTTTCTCTTAACCCTCCTGTTGTCCTCGAGTCAAGGCAGGAAGGGAGGAAGGAAGGAAGGAAGGAAAGAAGGAAGGAGGGAGGGAGCTTCTACAAGTCAAGGCTTTCTCTTAACCTTCCTGTTGTCCTCGAGTCAAGGCAGGAAGGGAGGAAGGAAGGAAGGGAGGGAGGGAGGAAGGAGGGAGGAAGGGAGAAGGAAGAGGGAAAGGAGGGAGGAAGGGAGAATGGAGGAAGGACGGGAGGAAAGGAAAGAAGGAAGGAGGGAGGGAGCTTCTACAAGTCAAGGCTTTCTCTTAACCCTCCTGTTGTCCTCGAGTCAAGGCAGCAAGGGAGGAAGGAAGGAAGGAGGGAAGGGAGGAAGGAGGGAGGAAGGGAGAAGGAAGAGGGAAAGGAGGGAGGAAGGGAGAATGGAGGAAGGACGGGAGGAAAGGAAAGAAGGAAAGGAGGAAGGAAGGAGGAAAGAAGGAAGGAAGGAAGATAGGAGGGGAGGGAGGGAGGGAAGAAGGAGGGAAAGGAGGGAGGCAGGAAGGAGGGAAGGAAAGAAGGAGGGAGGGAGGAAGGAAGGGAGGAAGGAAGGAAGGAAGGGAGGAAGAAAGGAAGGAAATAAGTGATTGTGAATGTCTTGTTCTCCATCAGATGAATCACACGTGTATGAATGGCTGATGGGTGAGTTTATTCCTTCCTTCCTTCCTTCCTTCCTTCCTTCCTTCCTTCCTCCTTTCCTTTTCTGCATCAGATGAATCACACGTGTATGAATGGCTGATGGGTGAGTTTATTCCTTCCTTCCTACCTTCCTTCCTTCCTTCCATCCTCCTTTCCTTTTCTGC
>NC_070600.1:26538996-26575813 GCF_027409825.1 Scomber japonicus | reverse complement strand
ACCCCCAGGAGGTGTCTGGAGAAGGGACCCTCCCCAACCAACTGGATCGGAGGCTAGGCGAGAACCGGCCGGACCACAGTTGGGTGGGCTCATTCGGAAGCTGTATGGGGTCATCAAGAGGGTCCACCATTATCAAAATGTGGTGCCCAAGCAGGGCAAGCAGGAGCCCCGCGGGATTGCTAGGATGGTAGACATCCTGGCTGCTATGATTAAACCAGCCTTCCCCACGCCACAAACGGCGGATTTTATCGTAGGCAATGCTAAGAATTGGGGACAGATGACCTACCAGATTCTGGCAGAGCATTACGAGAAGGGTTTGGAGGAGCAATTGGAGGAGCTCAAGGGCTCCATCCCCCCTGACTGGAAGGACGCCTTTGAAGTGGCGACTCGTTGGGCCCGGGTAAACCTGTTCAATATTACAGGGGATACCATTGCCCAAGCTGAGGCTATGATTGTGGCCCTGGTGGTCCCGGAGGGTCCGGAACGGGTTGGAACCCGGAGTCGGGAGATCACCACCCAGACCGAGACCTTGCCTCGGGTCCTGGAACGGTCTGAAGGGGGTCACCAGTCCGTTGTCCCAGAGGGTCCGACGCGGGTTGGAACCCTGAGTCGGGAGAGTACCACCCAGACCGGGACCTTGCATCAGGTCCCTGAGGGGTCTGGAGTTGGTCGCCGGCCAGTGACTAAGGTCTCAACAGCGACCATGACGGTACGACTGGAAGAAGAACTGGATGGGCACCAGGTGACCCCACATGGGGGTGAGGATCCCATGGGGGAGACCGGAGGGTTGGTCCTCACCGGGGATTACCTACCCCCTTCCCTGGAACAGAGACAGGTCGAGGATGACCTGGGGTTTCTGGAAGCCCCAGAGCTCTCGGACTCGCTGAAGGCAGTGGCAGCGGAGTTCGATAGGCTGGAGGAGGAGGAGAAACGCCAGGAAGCTGAGGCCCGACTGGAGGCCCAACGGGCGCAGGTAATTAGGATTCGACGATCCCGGGATTCCCAGGATCAGACCACGCAAACCCCACACCAGCCTGTGGCCCGGATTCTCCATTTTGAGGAGGAGGAGCTAGAGGGGGACGAGGAGGTGATCTTCGATAGATCGCATGATGGTTCCCTGAGGGAATTCCTGGAGCCGGACCTGCCGCGGTACAGGGTTACCAGACACCCGAACACCAAATTTAAAAACATTGACTGGTACCTGGTTGCGGAGAAGAAATGGTTGATTCTGGGGGACTCCAACCTGAGTCGTCTCCCGGAATTCGACATTCCGGACTTACAGGTGGACAGCTTCCCGGGGGCAAACTTCCGAAACGCGGAACACATCCTAGTCAAGGGTACAACGATACCAGGGGTGGTGGTGGAGAAGGTGGTTCTCTCGTTTGGTATAAATAGCAGGGCAAACAAGCCCAGAGAGACCACCATAAAAAACCTCCAAGCAGCGGTGAGAACCGCTAAGGCCAAGTTCCCGTTTGCGGAAGTTTATATCCCGGTTCTCAACTTCTCCTGGGCCCTCCCTGCAGAAGAGAGGAACAATTTGCTGGTCCTGAACGACTATATCCTCAGGAACCAGAATTTTATCCCGGCGATGTCTGGGGAGAATTTTGAGACCGGGGATGACCTGGTCCACTGGACTGATGAGGCCGCGGGGGCCATCCTTAACCATTGGATTAAGGAGTTAAACTTGGACTCCCCGTGAGCCCAGATCGGCCACGGGGTGATGGCTCACGGTCCCTCCAGGCGCAGGAGGTAATAGTATTGGCCCCAAATTTCAAATTGTCTAAGCCGCAGGAACAACTCCTGAGTAGGGGGTTGTTTTTCATTCCCGCCCTGGATCTGGGACGGGACCAAGATTTTAAATTACGCCTGGATGTACAGGAGTACCATCGGCGAATTAAATTGGCAGCTTATTTTAAGGACGGGAAAAATTTACCTGGTAAAAAGAGACCACCGTTCACGGGACCATCGACCTGGGCTCCAGCCATAGAAGACTTACCTCGGGAAGTGGGGATCCTCATTAATCGGGACAGGAGGGTCCTACGTCGAAAACGAAAACCTGAAAAAGAGGAAAGAAACATGTCAATGGCAGAATACAGAGCTTTACAGGAACTCAAAAAGGCCAAACATATAGTTATTAAACCGGCAGATAAGGGCTCAGCGGTGGTGATTCTAAGCAGGCAGCGGTATGTCTGGGAGGTGCAACGTCAACTGCAAGATGTGGAATACTATCGGCGATTGGACAAACCGATATACCCAGACACCATTCCCATGGTGAGTGCAATTGTGGATTCGCTTTACCGGAAAAAATTCATTAATGCTAAACAAAAGAGGTATTTGATTGGGGAATCACAGCCTAGGGAGAGACGATTTTATATCCTGCCAAAAATCCATAAGGACCCGGATAAGTGGTCGGTCCCCTTTAAAATTCCCCCTGGAAGACCTATTGTATCGGACTGTAGTAGCGAGACCTATTTCACGGCCGAATATATTGATTTTTACTTAAACCCACTTTCTGTTAAACACCCCTCCTATGTTAAGGATACCTACCATTTTGTTGAGTTAGTTAAAAATTTAAATATTCCCGCTGAATTTTATTTTTTTTCTATGGATGTGGACGCACTTTACACTAATATTCCCATCCAGGAGGGAATATCCTGTGTTAAAAAGATTTTTGAAAAATACCCGGATCCAGCCAGACCGGATGAGGAGTTGATTAAGTTGTTGGAGATTAATTTGAACAGGAACGATTTTGTTTTTGATGGCCAATTTTACCTGCAAATAAAGGGTACGGCAATGGGCAAGAAATTTGCCCCGGCCTATGCCAACATATTTATGGCCTACTGGGAGGAGGAGGCCCTTGCCAAATGCGAGAAGTCACCGGTTTACTATTGTCGCTATTTGGACGATGTTTGGGGGATTTGGCCAGGGTCCAAGATGGAATTTGATTCCTTTCTCAAAACTCTAAATTCACATAACAAATCCATTCAATTAAAGGCAGTTGTGAATCAAGAGAAAATGGATTTTTTGGATACAACTATTTATAAGGGACCAGATTTCGTACAAACTAGGAAATTGGACATCAAGGTCTTTTTCAAGGTGACGGACACCCATGCCTTGCTACAGAATGAAAGCTTCCACCCTAGGCATACCTTTCGGGGGATAGTGAAGTCCCAGCTCCTCCGGTTCCATCGTATCTGCACGAGGGAGGAGGATTTTGAGCAGGCAGTGAGGATCTTGTTCAAAGCCCTCCGGGGGAGGGGCTATGGCAAATCCTTTTTGAAACACTGCCTTAGATCTTTTAGAGAAGACAAAAGTAAGGAGAGGGGGGACTTGATCCCCCTAATAACGACATATTCCTCCGGTAATACGTCGCTCTTGAAGACTTTGAAATATAATTTTGATGCAGTCTTGGGCCAGACTGACGTGCTGCCGACGTGCACTGTAATATCAGCCTACAGAAGAAACAGAAATTTGGCGGATTATTTAATCAATGCAAAATTACCCCCATTAATTAGAGACAAAGCACAAATTTTGGAATCTCAATTTATTCGTCTAAATTATGTTAAAAATACAACAGATGGAACAATTTTTAAAATCACACAAAAATTTACAACCCGTACAAAAAATTGTGTATATTTAATTTTTTGTAATACATGTGACAAAAAATATGTGGGTGAAACAAAATCGGACCTGTCCACGAGGATGTATCAGCATAGGTACACGATAAAAAATAAGAAAAACATGGACACGCTTTTAGTTAAACATTTTATTGATCACGATCTAGCTGCGCTTCGGTTGGCGGGATTGGAGACAAATTTATTTTGGACCGATAGGGAAAGAAAGAGAAGGGAGAGACTTTGGATCTTCAAATTGGGAACAAGAGATCCATTGGGACTAAATTTTAAAAATAATTAGTTCATTCTAACCAAAAAAACTACCTCCCATAACTCAGTAATCTAACCCTAATCCTAAAACCTAATCTTAATCCCAACATTAATCCTAAACCTAATCCTAACCCTAAACCTAAACCTAAACCTAACCCTAGCCCTAACCCTAACCCTAACCCTAATCCTAAACCTAATCCCAACCCTAAACCTAACCTTAATTCTAACCCTAGCCCTAACCCTAAACCTAACCCTAATCCTAATCTCAACCCTAAACCTAACCCAAACCTAACCCTAACCCTAAACCTAACCCTAATCCTAATCTCAACCCTAAACCTAAACCTAAACCTAACCCTAATCCTAAACCTAAACCTAAACCTAAACCTAATCCCAACCCTAAACCTAACCTTAATTCTAACCCTAGCCCTAACCCTAAACCTAACCCTAATCTCAACCCTAAACCTAACCTTAGTCCTAACCTTAGCCCTAAACCTAAACCTAATCCTAACCCTAATCCTAGTCCTAATCCTAACCCTAATTCGGATCACACAATTCATAAGAGTAGAAATTATAGGGGTCAAAATATTTTCATTTGGCAAAGAAAGGGTTAAAAATTCATGGATTAAATAATAATTGGCATTACAAGGGTTAAAAATTCATGGATTAAATAATAATTGGCATTACAAGGTTTAAAAATTCATGGATTAAATAATAATTGGCATTACTAGGGTTAATAATTCATGGATTAAATAATAATTGGCATTACAAGGGTTAATAAATTAATTACACACATAAGAAATAATTCATTAGTTCATAAATAATATATTTTATTATAATACATGGGTTTTATTCATTTAATTTAATTTGATTCGGCATTTAAGGGGTTAAAAACAGGGTTAAAAACAAAGTTAATATCATCGACGCAAAACTTCATGCGCAAAATTTGTAACGCCAACAGCGCCTATATAAAGAGCGCAGAGCTGAGAGAGCTCATTTCACATGAAAACACAGACAGAGAAGCAGCTAGATCACTTCAGTTATTTAGTGTGCAGCCTGAGGAAGACTCATATTGGTCGAAACGTCGCGTTTTTTTCGTTTTTTTTCGAAAATTGCACACCTTCCTTAGTTCATTAGTATACATTTTGATTTTTAATTTTTTGAAAAAAATAAAAAATAAAAAAACAGTTACTTACCTTTACTTACGTTATACCTACCTGATCCTTTCCCACGTTTGGGATTGCGTTTTACTTTGGTTTTTTTTGGATTGCCCGTCCACAGAAAGATGGACGGAGACTGGACAGTGGTCCGTTACGGTCGGCGGCGCAACAGGGCCCGCCGACAGCCTCGGGACCAGGGGAACGGACGTCCATGGGGGACGGACCGTGCACGTGCCTCTTCCTTCGGGAGGAGGACCTACTTTTTCTCACCCCCTAACCGGCCAGCGCCTCCCCCTAGGGCTGGACGTTATCCTGGTCCCCAACCAAGATCGTATGCGGCAGCAGCCCGCAGAAGACCCCCAGGAGGTGTCTGGAGAAGGGACCCTCCCCAACCAACTGGATCGGAGGCTAGGCGAGAACCGGCCGGACCACAGTTGGGTGGGCTCATTCGGAAGCTGTATGGGGTCATCAAGAGGGTCCACCATTATCAAAATGTGGTGCCCAAGCAGGGCAAGCAGGAGCCCCGCGGGATTGCTAGGATGGTAGACATCCTGGCTGCTATGATTAAACCAGCCTTCCCCACGCCACAAACGGCGGATTTTATCGTAGGCAATGCTAAGAATTGGGGACAGATGACCTACCAGATTCTGGCAGAGCATTACGAGAAGGGTTTGGAGGAGCAATTGGAGGAGCTCAAGGGCTCCATCCCCCCTGACTGGAAGGACGCCTTTGAAGTGGCGACTCGTTGGGCCCGGGTAAACCTGTTCAATATTACAGGGGATACCATTGCCCAAGCTGAGGCTATGATTGTGGCCCTGGTGGTCCCGGAGGGTCCGGAACGGGTTGGAACCCGGAGTCGGGAGATCACCACCCAGACCGAGACCTTGCCTCGGGTCCTGGAACGGTCTGAAGGGGGTCACCAGTCCGTTGTCCCAGAGGGTCCGACGCGGGTTGGAACCCTGAGTCGGGAGAGTACCACCCAGACCGGGACCTTGCATCAGGTCCCTGAGGGGTCTGGAGTTGGTCGCCGGCCAGTGACTAAGGTCTCAACAGCGACCATGACGGTACGACTGGAAGAAGAACTGGATGGGCACCAGGTGACCCCACATGGGGGTGAGGATCCCATGGGGGAGACCGGAGGGTTGGTCCTCACCGGGGATTACCTACCCCCTTCCCTGGAACAGAGACAGGTCGAGGATGACCTGGGGTTTCTGGAAGCCCCAGAGCTCTCGGACTCGCTGAAGGCAGTGGCAGCGGAGTTCGATAGGCTGGAGGAGGAGGAGAAACGCCAGGAAGCTGAGGCCCGACTGGAGGCCCAACGGGCGCAGGTAATTAGGATTCGACGATCCCGGGATTCCCAGGATCAGACCACGCAAACCCCACACCAGCCTGTGGCCCGGATTCTCCATTTTGAGGAGGAGGAGCTAGAGGGGGACGAGGAGGTGATCTTCGATAGATCGCATGATGGTTCCCTGAGGGAATTCCTGGAGCCGGACCTGCCGCGGTACAGGGTTACCAGACACCCGAACACCAAATTTAAAAACATTGACTGGTACCTGGTTGCGGAGAAGAAATGGTTGATTCTGGGGGACTCCAACCTGAGTCGTCTCCCGGAATTCGACATTCCGGACTTACAGGTGGACAGCTTCCCGGGGGCAAACTTCCGAAACGCGGAACACATCCTAGTCAAGGGTACAACGATACCAGGGGTGGTGGTGGAGAAGGTGGTTCTCTCGTTTGGTATAAATAGCAGGGCAAACAAGCCCAGAGAGACCACCATAAAAAACCTCCAAGCAGCGGTGAGAACCGCTAAGGCCAAGTTCCCGTTTGCGGAAGTTTATATCCCGGTTCTCAACTTCTCCTGGGCCCTCCCTGCAGAAGAGAGGAACAATTTGCTGGTCCTGAACGACTATATCCTCAGGAACCAGAATTTTATCCCGGCGATGTCTGGGGAGAATTTTGAGACCGGGGATGACCTGGTCCACTGGACTGATGAGGCCGCGGGGGCCATCCTTAACCATTGGATTAAGGAGTTAAACTTGGACTCCCCGTGAGCCCAGATCGGCCACGGGGTGATGGCTCACGGTCCCTCCAGGCGCAGGAGGTAATAGTATTGGCCCCAAATTTCAAATTGTCTAAGCCGCAGGAACAACTCCTGAGTAGGGGGTTGTTTTTCATTCCCGCCCTGGATCTGGGACGGGACCAAGATTTTAAATTACGCCTGGATGTACAGGAGTACCATCGGCGAATTAAATTGGCAGCTTATTTTAAGGACGGGAAAAATTTACCTGGTAAAAAGAGACCACCGTTCACGGGACCATCGACCTGGGCTCCAGCCATAGAAGACTTACCTCGGGAAGTGGGGATCCTCATTAATCGGGACAGGAGGGTCCTACGTCGAAAACGAAAACCTGAAAAAGAGGAAAGAAACATGTCAATGGCAGAATACAGAGCTTTACAGGAACTCAAAAAGGCCAAACATATAGTTATTAAACCGGCAGATAAGGGCTCAGCGGTGGTGATTCTAAGCAGGCAGCGGTATGTCTGGGAGGTGCAACGTCAACTGCAAGATGTGGAATACTATCGGCGATTGGACAAACCGATATACCCAGACACCATTCCCATGGTGAGTGCAATTGTGGATTCGCTTTACCGGAAAAAATTCATTAATGCTAAACAAAAGAGGTATTTGATTGGGGAATCACAGCCTAGGGAGAGACGATTTTATATCCTGCCAAAAATCCATAAGGACCCGGATAAGTGGTCGGTCCCCTTTAAAATTCCCCCTGGAAGACCTATTGTATCGGACTGTAGTAGCGAGACCTATTTCACGGCCGAATATATTGATTTTTACTTAAACCCACTTTCTGTTAAACACCCCTCCTATGTTAAGGATACCTACCATTTTGTTGAGTTAGTTAAAAATTTAAATATTCCCGCTGAATTTTATTTTTTTTCTATGGATGTGGACGCACTTTACACTAATATTCCCATCCAGGAGGGAATATCCTGTGTTAAAAAGATTTTTGAAAAATACCCGGATCCAGCCAGACCGGATGAGGAGTTGATTAAGTTGTTGGAGATTAATTTGAACAGGAACGATTTTGTTTTTGATGGCCAATTTTACCTGCAAATAAAGGGTACGGCAATGGGCAAGAAATTTGCCCCGGCCTATGCCAACATATTTATGGCCTACTGGGAGGAGGAGGCCCTTGCCAAATGCGAGAAGTCACCGGTTTACTATTGTCGCTATTTGGACGATGTTTGGGGGATTTGGCCAGGGTCCAAGATGGAATTTGATTCCTTTCTCAAAACTCTAAATTCACATAACAAATCCATTCAATTAAAGGCAGTTGTGAATCAAGAGAAAATGGATTTTTTGGATACAACTATTTATAAGGGACCAGATTTCGTACAAACTAGGAAATTGGACATCAAGGTCTTTTTCAAGGTGACGGACACCCATGCCTTGCTACAGAATGAAAGCTTCCACCCTAGGCATACCTTTCGGGGGATAGTGAAGTCCCAGCTCCTCCGGTTCCATCGTATCTGCACGAGGGAGGAGGATTTTGAGCAGGCAGTGAGGATCTTGTTCAAAGCCCTCCGGGGGAGGGGCTATGGCAAATCCTTTTTGAAACACTGCCTTAGATCTTTTAGAGAAGACAAAAGTAAGGAGAGGGGGGACTTGATCCCCCTAATAACGACATATTCCTCCGGTAATACGTCGCTCTTGAAGACTTTGAAATATAATTTTGATGCAGTCTTGGGCCAGACTGACGTGCTGCCGACGTGCACTGTAATATCAGCCTACAGAAGAAACAGAAATTTGGCGGATTATTTAATCAATGCAAAATTACCCCCATTAATTAGAGACAAAGCACAAATTTTGGAATCTCAATTTATTCGTCTAAATTATGTTAAAAATACAACAGATGGAACAATTTTTAAAATCACACAAAAATTTACAACCCGTACAAAAAATTGTGTATATTTAATTTTTTGTAATACATGTGACAAAAAATATGTGGGTGAAACAAAATCGGACCTGTCCACGAGGATGTATCAGCATAGGTACACGATAAAAAATAAGAAAAACATGGACACGCTTTTAGTTAAACATTTTATTGATCACGATCTAGCTGCGCTTCGGTTGGCGGGATTGGAGACAAATTTATTTTGGACCGATAGGGAAAGAAAGAGAAGGGAGAGACTTTGGATCTTCAAATTGGGAACAAGAGATCCATTGGGACTAAATTTTAAAAATAATTAGTTCATTCTAACCAAAAAAACTACCTCCCATAACTCAGTAATCTAACCCTAATCCTAAAACCTAATCTTAATCCCAACATTAATCCTAAACCTAATCCTAACCCTAAACCTAAACCTAAACCTAACCCTAGCCCTAACCCTAACCCTAACCCTAATCCTAAACCTAATCCCAACCCTAAACCTAACCTTAATTCTAACCCTAGCCCTAACCCTAAACCTAACCCTAATCCTAATCTCAACCCTAAACCTAACCCAAACCTAACCCTAACCCTAAACCTAACCCTAATCCTAATCTCAACCCTAAACCTAAACCTAAACCTAACCCTAATCCTAAACCTAAACCTAAACCTAAACCTAATCCCAACCCTAAACCTAACCTTAATTCTAACCCTAGCCCTAACCCTAAACCTAACCCTAATCTCAACCCTAAACCTAACCTTAGTCCTAACCTTAGCCCTAAACCTAAACCTAATCCTAACCCTAATCCTAGTCCTAATCCTAACCCTAATTCGGATCACACAATTCATAAGAGTAGAAATTATAGGGGTCAAAATATTTTCATTTGGCAAAGAAAGGGTTAAAAATTCATGGATTAAATAATAATTGGCATTACAAGGGTTAAAAATTCATGGATTAAATAATAATTGGCATTACAAGGTTTAAAAATTCATGGATTAAATAATAATTGGCATTACTAGGGTTAATAATTCATGGATTAAATAATAATTGGCATTACAAGGGTTAATAAATTAATTACACACATAAGAAATAATTCATTAGTTCATAAATAATATATTTTATTATAATACATGGGTTTTATTCATTTAATTTAATTTGATTCGGCATTTAAGGGGTTAAAAACAGGGTTAAAAACAAAGTTAATATCATCGACGCAAAACTTCATGCGCAAAATTTGTAACGCCAACAGCGCCTATATAAAGAGCGCAGAGCTGAGAGAGCTCATTTCACATGAAAACACAGACAGAGAAGCAGCTAGATCACTTCAGTTATTTAGTGTGCAGCCTGAGGAAGACTCATATTGGTCGAAACGTCGCGTTTTTTTCGTTTTTTTTCGAAAATTGCACACCTTCCTTAGTTCATTAGTATACATTTTGATTTTTAATTTTTTGAAAAAAATAAAAAATAAAAAAACAGTTACTTACCTTTACTTACGTTATACCTACCTGATCCTTTCCCACGTTTGGGATTGCGTTTTACTTTGGTTTTTTTTGGATTGCCCGTCCACAGAAAGATGGACGGAGACTGGACAGTGGTCCGTTACGGTCGGCGGCGCAACAGGGCCCGCCGACAGCCTCGGGACCAGGGGAACGGACGTCCATGGGGGACGGACCGTGCACGTGCCTCTTCCTTCGGGAGGAGGACCTACTTTTTCTCACCCCCTAACCCTAACCCTAACCCTAACCCTAACCCTAACCCTAACCCTAACCCTAACCCTAACCCTAACCCTAACCCTAACCCTAACCCTAACCCTAACCCTAACCCTAACCCTAACCCTAACCCTAACCCTAACCCTAACCCTAACCCTAACCCTAACCCTAACCCTAACCCTAACCCTAACCCTAACCCTAACCCTAACCCTAACCCTAACCCTAACCCTAACCCTAACCCTAACCCTAACCCTAACCCTAACCCTAACCCTAACCCTAACCCTAACCCTAACCCTAACCCTAACCCTAGCCTATTATGGAAGCATGGAAGCGCCATTCATTTTCAATGGAGATCTCCTAACCCTAACCCTAACCCTAACCCTAACCCTAACCCTAACCCTAACCCTAACCCTAACCCTAACCCTAACCCTAACCCTAACCCTAACCCTGACCCTGACCCTGACCCTGACCCTAACCCTGACCCTAACCCTAACCCTAAACACAACCTCAGTCTTGCCTTACGCCTAAACCTAACCCTAAACCTAAATTCAACCCTAATTGGACGCCTAAACCTAACCCTGATTCTAGCCCTGACCCTAGCCCTAACCCTAAACACAACCTCAGTCTTGCTTTATGCCTAACCCTAACCCTAACCTAACCCACCTAACCCTAAATTTAACCCTAATTGGCGGTAACCCTAAAAATAAAAAATAAAAATTAATAAATAAATAATAATATATAAAAAAAATCCATAATTATAAATTACAGTTAGATTGCCCACCTCTTTATTTTTATTCCGTGACAGCTCCAGCCAGAGTCTGTATACAGGGGAGAAGCACGGCTGTCCCTCTGTAGAAAAGATTTCGTGACCGAATATTTTCGGAGAAGCCACCCTATATAAGGAGGAGAAGCACGGCTGTCCCTCACTTTTGAGCTGGCTGTTGAAGAGAGAGCATCTCTCAACTTTACATGGACTCCATTCATTTACATTTAGAAAATTACGTGTGCTTCCGCTTGAGAAAGACCGAGACAGGTCGAAACGTCGCGGCGTAGAGCACACACACATTTTATTCATATTACAAAAAATAGGAAAAAAAATTTAAAAAAAACAAAAAAAATTAAAAAAACACGAAAAAAATAAAAAACACGGAAAAAGGAAAAAAAACAGAAATAACTGAAGAACAACCTTTAAAACAAGCAGTTTTTATTTAATTTCATTTAAAGAGGCATTTTTTCATTATTACAAGAGGCATTATTTCATTATTCAAATACAGAGGCATTTTTTCATTAAACATTTTTTCATCGGAGACTGGACCATGGGCACAGACGGGGAGTGGACATATGTCTACCATAAGAAGCGGCACCGATACCCCCCTTACGGGAATTGGTATGGGGGAAGGGGTCCCTACCGGGAGATGGACCGTGCACCACACCCCCCCTATCCTTTTAGGGGGAGGACTTTCACACAACCTAACCCTAACCCTAACCCTAACCCTAACCCTAACCCCAACCCCAACCCCAACCCCAACCCTAACCCTAACCCTAACCCTAACCCACTTAGAGTTGATCTCTACTAACACCTAACCCTAACCCTAACCCTAACCCAGACCAACGGTGGGTGGACCGTGCACCTCCCTTCTCCGGCTGGAGGAGGGATCACTTTCCCCAACCTAACCCTAACCCTAACCCTCTTACCCAAACCTAACCCATAGGGTTATCAATTAGGGTTAGGGTTATCAATTAGGGTTAGGGTTATCAATTAGGGTTAGGGTTATCAATTAGGGTTAGGGTTATCAATTAGGGTTAGGGTTAGGGTTATCAATTAGGTTTAGGGTTATCAATTAGGGTTAGGGTTATCAATTAGGGTTAGGGTTATCAATTAGGGTTAGGGTTAGGCAAAAATTTCGGCCGACCGCGTTGCGGTCGGGGAATGTGTTCCCCAACCGCTGCGCGGTTGGGGTGCATCTTTTCTTTGCATGCTCCATCCAGAGTTGCAACAGCTCATCCTTTATCCCTCTTTTTTTTTTAATTCAAGGCCTGTGGGAATCTGGTGTTCAGTTTATGAATCCATGTTCGTTATGCTCTCTGCCTCTGGGCCAGGGTTTGGGTTTGATCCAAGGGCAGAGGCTCTGCAGACTATCTTGCTGAATAAATTGTTTAACCAGCTGAGTGTGGGAGTCTTTCTTTCTCAACATGTTATATCTGTGTTGTGTGAATCTGGTATGGATTGTGTTTCCTGTCTCACCAACATATTGAAGGCCACATTGTTTACAACTGATGATACACAATGTTTGGATTTGATATTTCCCTGATTGTAAACTTTGAAGATGTTTTTATTGTGTCTGTTTGATATCCACCTCAGCTGTTTAAAGAAATCACTCATGTGCCTCTTTTTGGAATTTGGATTGGTTTAATTGTGGCTCTCACCAGGTGATCCTTTAAGTTTTTGTTCCTTCTGAATGCAGCAATGATCCTACAATCACTGAGAAGTCTCTTTCCTTTTATGAGAATTCCAAAGTTATTTCTGATATCTCTAACCAGCTTCACTGTGGGGGCAGAATATGTGGTGACCAAAGGAATGATGGTGGACACCTGAATGGGTTTAATTTGGAGGAACATTCTGGAGCAGTCTCTAAGGACGGTCCTAGAGTCCCCTCTGCTAGATAGTGCAGAGAAGAGCACCCTAGAGGCCTGGAGGAGGTCTGAATGCAGTGTGCAGATCCTATGGAACATAACTGTGATTTAGTCAGTCCTGCAAATGTGTGTTTGTGGTGAAAGCTGGTTAGGTTTAGGGTTAAGTCATTTTAGGGTTGGGTTTAGGGTTAGGGGTTAGGGTTTGGATCTAAAAAAATCTTCCCCACCGCAATGCCACGGGGAAAATTTTACCCTAGCACTCACCCTTCCTGGCCGTTCATGTCTTCCTCCACTCTCGATGCAGTCAGGTACATGGCAGCATCATTTTAACTATTTGTCACATCCTGTCTGTACTTTATATTGTTTCAGTTTGTGTCTTATTTTAAAAGATTTTCTAACTCTGGGAGGACCTTGCAGCTTGATGAAGAGAACCAGGACAAACCTCCAGATGTTTGTTATGTTTGGATGGAATTAACATTTATAACTATAAATATAAAAGGCATGTGTGGGTATTGAAGAATATGGGGTAATGTTACGCTGCTTACGGACAGCGTTAAGGTTTATGCTCAACGTACGTACAAAAACGTAAATCGCTTTTGAAACGATGCTACGTCACTGCTCACGTGCTTCCATACGTCCTTTACATTGCATACCAGAGGGTTCTGCATGCATACCAGAGGGTTCTGCATGCATACCAGAGGGTTCTGCATGGCATCGCTGAAGAACGCTATGGTAGCCGACCCTGGATCCAGAAAAACAAAAGGCTTCCTCCTACAGACAGATAATGACCCAAAACTTAAGTCCAGGCTACGACACAACTACCTTGGGAAAAAAGACCAACATGAAGGTCAATAAAAAAAATGGAAAAATTGGGGTGTTCTAAAACATTTGACCGGTAGTGTATATATAGTTAACTTAATAATCAGATATTTACACATTTATACATATATATAGTTGAGTACATAGTCAATTTAACGTGTGTATGTATGCAAAAATATTTGGAAGATAAGATATTTTCTTTGTGGGAAGTGCGGTTTTAAAAAGGTATTTAATTGGTTATTGATCAGACCATTTAAAATAATGTGTAAAAAGTCAACTAAGACCTGTTTAGTGGATTCATGTCGAGGCGTTTCCCTTTTTCTGTTAACTGATTAAGGTCCAGTCTATATAACAACCTCGACCCATGCACTGTTTCTCTGTTTGTGAAGGCCTGTCCCAGCATTTCTATTGTTTTTTTTTGTTTTTGTTATCATATGTTTAAATTCTTCATATGTCTCCAGCAGAAGTGTTGCTGCTGAGTCTCATTGTGAATCTGTTTCTATATTCGACATCATGGGCTGCATGTGAATGGCGTGCACAGTCTGAATACCTGAGCCTGTCTTGAATTAGTTTGATTGCGTCAACATGGATTTCCCTTTATGGAACTGCTTTAGCCTGATCTCATTCAAGTCACGTGTTCGACAATAGGTGCCACTTTTCTGAGCTTGCTTTATGGAACGGACCCCAGATGTGAACCCCGAGAACATCTGTGCAGAAATGTCAAAACAGCAGCTGAGAGAATCCTTCAGATCTGAAAGACCTGGAGAGAGGTGAGTAACAGTAATGGTAGTAATAGTTTATTTTTGGATAGGGACAGTGCATATTAATGAACATAAATGTTAAACATCTTTGTAAATATGCCGGATTATAGCAAATTGCTAATTTGCATCCGTAGTCCCTAATGAGAGAAAGAAGTGTAAGAAGCTTGTTGATGGTTACAGGAAGTTATTGATTTCAGTTATTTTTTTCCCAAAGGGTGGGTTACCAAACATTAAACTGAGGGTGCCAATAATTTTGTCCAGTCCTCCTAACCCTGTACTTGCAATAACTTTCTGGGAGGGAAGTGTAGGGGTGCCAATATTATTGGGCATAGCTGTATATATATATATATATATATATATAATATAATCTGTAGGTTCTTTCTGAAACCTAATGTTTTAAAGATTTAATATCAGAAACATTACACTGAATATTTGTGTTTTTGATGTTTTATTAACGGATCTTTCAGCTGAAGTCCATCTTTCAGCATCTTTAAAAATGAGTGACATGCATGAAAATATTCGACAATAAATTAAAAACTTGAAGAAGTAAATTTGTTTTGACACCTGAAAATGTTTAACCTTTTAAAAGTGAAAAAGCTGAATGATTCCTGATTGGACAGCCTGAGACTGAAGTCCTCTTTACATGTTCTTGGATGTGATTGGCTGCTCTCTGCTCAGTAAACATGAGGACAAACAACTTACAGGAAAAAGTTTATTTCAGATGTCTTCAGTCACCTCAGTGATCCACGAGTGATAATCTGAGATTAGGGAGAAGATGGCCGGTTTTTCTGTGTCACAGCGCCGGCTGCCCCATGTGACCACGCCAAACAGGAAGTAGGCCCCACGCTTCCGACACAACAGAGGAGCTCCAGAGTCACCCTGCAGAGAGACAGGAAGGGACACTTTAACCTCTCCTGGTTTGTTCCTGATAAAGATGGCAGGTGGTCGTTATCTACCAGCTGCTATATATGGATGACCTGTCTAGACAGCTAAACCAGTGTAGAACTGGATGTATGGTGAGAGAGATCAATCACTTGGTGTATGCTGACGATCTGGTCATTATGTCTCCCTCTAGTGTTGGTATGCAGCAATTGCTTAGAATCTGTTCCTGCTACAGTGTGCAGTATGATATCATGTTTAACTCTAAAAAGAGATATCATCCTCCTTGGTTTTCACAATTAATTGTGAAAACCAAGGAGGATGATAAGTCATACTTTCCTTTTGTTCTAGCGGACCAAGTGCTTGGAGAGAGAACAAATTCAGATATCTTGGCCACATAATCAGAGATGATTTATGTGATGATGACATCCAGCATCCGTGCTGCAAACTCTATGCACAAGCCAACATGCTTGCACGAAAGTTCAATAAGTGTACTGATGATGTCAAGATATCTTTGTTTAGGTCATATTGTACTTCATTGTATACTGCACACCTGTGGTGGCATATAATGATGCATTCAGGATTGTACTTAGACATCCAAGATGGACAAGTGCAAGACGTGTGTGTAAGCAGTAATGTGCCGACTTTTCATGTTGTTCTTAGAAAGTTTATTAACAGTTTCATGTGTTGACTTTTTTTTTTATTGTATTGTCTGTGTTTTTGTATGTATTTTATATGGACTTAAGTCTGGAATAAATGTTATCTATCTATCTATCTATCTATCTATCTATCTATCTATCTATCTATCTCTCTCTCTCAATTTAATAATTTTCATAATCAGTTGTTTCATTTTTTTTCTACTGAACTGAATATTTTGCATTCATCTGTTTGGACAAAACGAGTCAACTTGGACCTTGTCAAATCAAGTTAAATCAAATCCAACTTAATAGTCACTAAGTAGTACATTACAGCAATAGTGCGCACAGAGTGAGACAGCGTTTCTCTCTTGGGGTCCTGTGCAAATACTTCATCACATATTATCCCATATAGCAATCACACATTATCACAATCAACGCCAACGCCCCCCCCGCCTCCCCCTACTAACCCTAACGCACACATCCCTAAGACACATTAGCCATGGCTGTATAATAAATAAGTGTAAGTTTAGAAACCTAACAGCTTGTGGAAGAAAGCTGTTGGTCATTCTGGTGGTTCTGCTTCTCAAGCTTCTGTACCTCTTGCCTGATGGCAGCAGTTCTCTGTACTTATGAAGCGGTGTGAGGGTTCCCCAACAATGGTCTATAAAACATTCTGAGCTTCTTAACACGATAATTTAAATTAAATGATTGGAAGTTGTAACACTCACCATGCAGGAGGTGGAGCCTGCAGGATGTGAACAGATATGGGAGTCACTGATGAGACTGCTGCCCCATTTATCTCTGCAGGTAGTCTGGTTGACCAGGGTCAGCTGAGCCTGGTGCATCCGGTCCGGATCAACATCAGCTACACCAGAAATGACATGAGACCATTTGAACACTCAAACAGTGAGGATTGAGTTTCTGTCCACTGCTGGAACATGTGTGTTCATTTGAGGTAACCTGCTGCGCTCATGGATCCCCAACCGGTGGTGACACATGACCAGCTAGCGTCCAGCTCCTCGTCCTCATCAGGGACGCAAACTGGGGACACGTTTGAGTCTGGAGACACAAACAGAGGACAGTTTCAAGAAGACAAACATACAAGTACTGGTCAGGTTCAGACATGTTCAGGTGTGCTTGTACTGAATCTGGCGGGAACGCTGAGGCGGAGCAGCGACAGGTCACATGACGGGGGGAAACTGTCATCCTGTGGCGGGTTGAAGACTTTGTCCACTGGGATCATTTGAGGCGACGAAAACCGAAGGTCATGAACTCCCAAAACCACCATGTCCTCCTTCCTGCAGAGACGAGAATACTGCAGTAACTGTAGTAGTAGTTCTGAATACAGTAGTACCACCCAGTGGTGGTGGTAGTACTAGCAGCAGTAGTAGTAGCCGGGACATAACGACTAAAAAAGTGCTATAGAAGTACAGTCCATTTACCATTTACCATTTAGTACTATCAATAGCAGTAGTAGTACTAGTAATAGCAGTACTTCCAGTAGTAGTAGTAGTAGTAGTAGTACTGGCAGTACCTGACGTTGCAGTGGTGTGCAGTGAGCACCCAGCGGCGGTGGATCAGGGTCCCGCTGCAGTAATGGCGCCCGTTGTGCTGCACGCTGACCTGCCAGGACCAGAAGAAGGGGCAGGACTCCGTCACATTCCCCACAGACACCTCACCATCCTGGGACACTGAGAGACCAGCAAGGCCTGGGTGTCGCTCACAGCTGGAACTCTGCTGCTTACCACACCTGTCCTCTGTGACCCAGGTGAACACATACAGTCATACAGGGTGGACAAAATAACAGGAACACTTGTTTTTTTTCTGCAGATATCATATGCAGCTCCTTTCAATGAAG
This sequence comes from Scomber japonicus, assembly GCF_027409825.1. Taxonomy (NCBI): domain Eukaryota; kingdom Metazoa; phylum Chordata; class Actinopteri; order Scombriformes; family Scombridae; genus Scomber; species Scomber japonicus. The sequence continues at coordinate 26,557,526 of NC_070600.1, read as the reverse complement.
TGTTGAAGGTTTGTACTTTCCTGATGAAGCTGACCCACCTTCAGTGGTGATGTCATCTGTGTTTGTGATGTTCTGATCATCTGCAAAAACCAAAGCAACATGTCCAAAACATGCAACAACTGTTTAGATTCATCACAAAGTGTGTATAACATACTCATAGTGTCAGAGATCCACTTGGTGTGCTGCTGGATTTTGGTGTAGACCCCTGGTCTTCTGGCTCGCCCACAACCGACCCCCCAACTCACCAGACCTGCCAGCTCATACCTGCTGCCAGTGAAGCAGGACAGAGGACCTCCAGAGTCCCCCTGAGACAGATACAATCATACAGCTAGTTAGCATATTCTGATCCAATCAGAAACATGGATGCATTTTAATACTATGAGACTCTGATCACATGATACCAGGACCTAACCCTAACCCATGAAACAAAGAGAGACATATGACAGAGTGATAGACACTGTTGATGAAGACAGAAAAACAAAGAAGAAAGCAGACTCTGTGACAAAGATCAGCCAGCTTGGCAGAAAAGACAAGATGACAAAGAGACAACAGGGAGGAAAACAGGATGAGGTTCAGACAGCATGTTCTGACTGCTTTAAAACACATCAGAAACCAGATCCAGGTCTCACCTGGCAGGCGTCGACTCCTCCTACATCCTTCCCGGCACAAAACATGGAGGGCCTCATCCTGCCGACATAGTACCGGTTACAGACATCAGGAGGCAGCAGAGTGACGTTCACTTCCTGCAGTCTGTGAACTCTAGGCCCGTCTGAGGACACAGAGACAACGTCAGCCTCCAGAAGCTCTGCGGCTGGTAGAAAGGAGAAGACGCGTCCTCACTCTCTCGGGTGGAGCCCCATCCAGTGACGGTGCACTTCGTGAAGAGCGGCAGCGGACTCATCCAGACGTCGATGGGTCTGACGAACTGGTTGAAGACGAGCGCCTGTTGCAGCTTCAGCAGGGCCACGTCGCTCTCTTTGCTGCGAGTGTTGTAGCCGTGATGGCTGACGATGAGCGAGACGCCGACCAGCTGATGACAAACCGTCAGTTTTACTCCAAACCTTAGTAACTTTTCTTACTCCTAAAAATTCCCTTTGCACAGCTTCTTTCATTGAAAGTATTTTCATTAAATTAAATCACTATTTTATGATCCAGGAGAACATTTTATTGACTGAGTATTTGTGTTTGAAATAAACACAGGTCAAACCTGTTTATACATAAATGTGTATCAGCTGCACAGAAATGATCAAATGATGCATCTTATTTCCATTTTTGTATATTCTGGGTCCCCTAACCCTAACCCATGTCTGAGTGAAATGTGTGTGGTGTTTTTACTGCTCTCAAATATAAAAGTGGGTCAAATTTGGTCCTGAACAGTATGTAAGGGTTAAAAATTAAACAGCTGCTGAAAATGTAAAACATTATGATTTCTGGGAGGCAGGTGTGGATCAGCTGTGTTCAGCCAATCAGCAACTAGTACAGAAAACACTGTCACAAAATGCTTGACAGTAAAAGATCAAAGAAACAAAGAGAAAAATGTGAATTTGAAGCTGTCTGCATGATCCAACCACAGCTGTTTAATACTTAGTGGACCAGCTGATATGAATATTCACAATGTTCTGCTTTGATCAATAAATAAAGTTTTATTCCTGTCAGACAGAAAAGGTTCATCTTTAAATGATTAAATCTGTTTTAAACAATAGATGAAAACTTCATGATGATTTTATCAGTTTTACATTTTCCTGCTTTGAGAGTTTTAAACCGAGTCTGTAATGAAATGTAAAATATAAAGTAAAGGGTTTTTTAATCCATTGTGAACAAACTAATGAAAGAAGCTTTAGTGTTTCTGACCTGCTGTCCAGCTTCATCTGGATTATCCAGGTCATGTTTTCCAGCCAAAACCGTCCAGGACGAAGCTTTGTTGTACCTGCAGACAGATGATGTCATCAGCTCTGCACCAATCAGAAGCCAGCCTCAGAGGAGCGCTAACACAACCAGCCTCTAACCAAACCATGATGTCTCCCTGACTCCAACCAGACCTGAAGCACAGTCAGGTTCTGGGCTGGTTCTGCTGCAGACACTCGCTAATAGCTGACGAGAAGGAAAACTGCTCAAAGGGAAAATAAGTCATTAAAAAAATAAATGAAACTAGTTTTAAGTTTGAGCAGCAGTTTCCGTGTGACCCTCTCAGAGGGAGTCCTGGTCTACCTGAGCAGGTGAGGTGACCTCTGACCTTTTGAAGCAGTGAGCAGCAGAGACGACCCACAGCGGACTGATGATGGCTCCTCCGCAGGCCGGCATGGAGGCGAAGCGCAGAGAAACCTGCCAGGGCCACGAGTGAGCCCAGGCCTCCTGACCCCCGATGATCCGGGTCTCCACCTCCTGCTCCGGATTGAAGGCCCGGACCCCCGCCAGCTCTGAAACACAGGCAGGGTCTTTAGAACAGACTCAAACCTGAATGTGAAGTATATATGAAACATTAAAGGATTTATAAGATCTGGTCTCTGAAAATATAACAGAGGCCGCTGCAGCTGATTCAGAGTCCACACTGAGACCAGGACCACATGACCAGGTCATTTTGGTCTGCTGTGCGTTATAATACAGGACGAGCAGGACTTATATACATATGCATGAACACAGCCCAAAACATAAAAAATGAAGCCAAAAATGACCTTTGTGAGACAAAAAGGGTTAAAAGCTGCTCTGTTACGAAGCAATCTGGAACAGGTCTCAGTTCTTTACATTTATTAAATCAAATGATTAATTTCTTAACCTGAACTTTGCATTGTTTTAACCAATATTTTAGTTGTACAACAGACAGAACAACAAGCATGACAGCAATGGTAAGTAGTAAATCAAATATACAGAATGAGAGAATGAGATGGATGTTTTAGGATGTTCATAGTTTAGAAATTAAGACTGAATCTCAGGCGATGAAACAAAATCAATACAAGGTGCGAGTATGTGTATGCTATTCTTATATTTTATACTCAGCTTATTTTGTTGAATTTCTGGCTATATAAATATGCTTTAATATTAAATATATGAAGTTTATGTACTTACCCCTGAATCCAAAGAGTCTTGAGAACGTCTGATTGTTCTGCGTCTGATTCGAGTTTCCATCTGAAGAGAGAATCACATTTCATTCCTTCACCTCAAACTGATCCAATAAATAAATAAATAAATAAATAAATAAATAAATAACTTTGATAATTAGATTGATTCTTTATTTATGACACCAGGCTTAATTGATCCTGCTGGAAGGTGAAGAACTGCATTGATTAGTTGATCAGAGAATAAATAATAATTTAAGAGGTTTCCACAGACTGACAGTCAGCTGATTCTTCTGAGATCAGAAAAGTCTCCATCACACATTTTACAGACTAATGTATAAATTACTTTATATTAAGATATTATTGTTTGATTCATTACTTTGATGGTGTCAGAGTTCATGATGACTGAGATATGATGTATGGATATGTGTGGGTGAAGGTCTCCCCCTGCTGGCCTTTAATATGTATTGCATCTGTGGTGGGGAGACCCTGACCCAGAGACCCTAACCCAGAGACCCTCACCCAGAGACCCTGACCCAGAGACCCTCACCCAGAGACCCTCACCCAGAGACCCTCACCCAGAGACCCTGACCCTGAGACCCTAACCCTGAGACCGTAACCCAGAGACCCTAACCCAGAGACCCTAACCCTCCCCCTGCTGGCCTTTAATATGTATTGCATCTGTGGTGGGGAGACCCTAACCCAGAGACCCTGACCCTCCCCCTGCTGGCCTTTAATATGTATTGCATCTGTGGTGGGGAGACCCTAACCCAGAGACCCTAACCCAGAGACCCTAACCCTCCCCCTGCTGGCCTTTAATATGTATTGCATCTGTGGTGGGGAGACCCTAACCCAGAGACCCTAACCCTCCCCCTGCTGGCCTTTAATATGTATTGCATCTGTGGTGGGGAGGTGGGAATAAATGAATGAGTAACTGGAGACAGGTGTGTTGAACTCATGATGAGAAGGAGAGATCAGTGATGAGCTCTTTGTTATTTAGTAAAGACAAACTTTCACTTTGTGTTTCTGATACTGAACCATTCTAACCCTGAGACCCTAACCCAGAGACCCTCACCCAGAGACTCTAACCCAGAGACTCTAACCCAGAGACCCTAACCCTGAGACCCTAACCCTGAGACCCTAACCCTGAGTCAGAAACCACTGACAGAGGCAACACTCTATATTCCTTTACAATCAGATAAAACATTAAAACATTTCTCTGATAACAACACAAACATGAGGAAGCATGTTTCTCACCACCGGAGTGAAGCAGACACACTGACAGCAGACACAAACACAGCAGCATGGCAGGTTAGGGTCCCACGAAACACCTCAAACCAGCAATAAAGTTTGATCCACAAGCAGCAGGTTGGTCAGCTGACTGATTAGAAGCAGCTGATTGGTCAGCTGACTGATTAGAAACAGCTGACTGATTAGAAGCAGCTGATTGGCTGCTGAGGCTCAACCAGCTGATTCTGCTGGGAATAATTATCAGTCTGTCATATTAACGTTAAATTCTGCTGTATATATATTTATATAGTTCCTACATGCCCATCATGCCCATCATCAGGATATATGTAGAATATAGAATATAGAAATGTCTTTGGGTCAAAGACGTAAAAGGTTTTCAAAGTTCCCTAAAAGGCTTTTTATGTTCATTGGAGCGTCACCTTTGGTCTTATATTAATTATACTGAAGAAAGAAACCAGTAATTCATTTTTATTATGATAAATAAGAATATATCGTCATTCAGTGTAACACTAATTGTTGTTTTATGTCCATTTATCACAATCATGATTCTATATTTATGTTCAGACTGTCAGAAACATTATTTCATTTTAACGCCACACATTTGATGCGTCATTGGTACAACTCTAAATGTGTTGAAGGTCTTTAAACATTTACTGCCTTGCACTGAATTTTGTTTAGATGTTTAGAAATACCTTTTACAACCTTTAAGATTTGTTTTTGTCTGTGAGTCAAAAAAGACAAATTACTGTATTTAAATATAAAATATTGGTGTTACGCTGTATGACAATATTACGTTACACTGAATGACATATATCAAATGGCCCAAAGATACTGATTAAATGTGATTCCTTTAGCAACAACAATAATGATCCTATAAACAATGTTTAACACTGAAGGACGGATCTCAGACATGAACACATTTATCAGGCAGTTCCTTGGCTACCTATATAAAGTTATTATATATAAAGACATTATCATTAATTATCATATTTAATATAGATTTTTTGGACCATGGGTTACAAGCGGGTGGAAAAGTGAAATGATCAGATATTACAGAGATGCAGTCACCTGACCTCGTGGACAGAGATGAAGTCACCTGACCTCGTGGGCAGAGATGAGGTCACCTGACCTCGTGGGCAGAGATGAGGTCACCTGACCTCGTGGACAGAGATGAGGTCACCTGACCTCGTGGGCAGAGGTGCGGTCACCTGACCTCGTGGACAGAGGGTCCTCTCAGGGTCCTTTTCATGTCACACAGTCACATGATCAGCTTTAAAATGGCTTTTTACCCATTGTTACACTGAATGACATTGAAGTTATTCATGTTTTTAAATATATTAAATAACATAAAATAAGTTGCCCATTATTCTATATAGTGTTGCAAACACTTACATAATCATGCCATGAGGGTCAATTTATATATTAGATGATTTTCTACATTTTAAAAACTATTTTGTCAGAATTTAACTCGGGACAGTTACACTGAATGATGTTTTGACACTTTAGAGCTCAGTAAGTCCCTTAATTTAATACTTTGACACAAACATAGAAGGGTAAGGGTTGAGTGTTTAAATATTATATTTATAAATGTTTATCTTTTTATTTTAAATGAATACATTTACACGTCTCGTCTTTGACCCCTTTAACAGTTTAATTAAGATGACTGTTTTCTTTTCTTCTTCTTCCTTTTTATGCCGGAAGTTAGAGCTCATGGAGGAAGGTGAGCTGAAGGTGCAGTGACCACATTCAGCCACTAAGTGTCGCACTTTAACACCAAATCAAACCTGCACTGAACTACCAGAGAGGGCAGTGTGGCCCAGGAGGTGTGTTCACTGCTGCTGTAGTACTGATACAGATACAGTACTACAGTACTACAGTACTGATACAGATACAGTACTACAGTAGTACTACAGTAGTACTACAGTAGTACTATAGTAGTACCACAGTAAACATGTCTGAGTACAGCAGGGAGGTGCTGCAGGCGACCAGCTGTCTGTGCAGCAGCAGAGGATCCATGCAGCTGCAGCAGCTGTGGCGGGAGCTGCAGCTGTGCTCCAACATCAGCCAACAGGAGTTCAGCTACATAGTCCAGGAGTGTCCCCGCTTCCTGCTGGTCCGCGGCCGGGCGGGGGACGGCGGAGGGCGGCTGGAGGACTGCACGGTGGTGGCCAAAACGTCCCTGCGGCTGTGCAGGAGGTACGGCAAGGAGTCGTGCGCGGACTGCCAGCAGCTGCATCTCTGCAAGTACTTCATCTACGGAACCTGCAGGTTCGGCAAAGGCAGGTGAGCCGCACGCACGCGCTCAGGTGTGTCGCAGTAAGTCGTGGCTGGACTGAAGCTCACGTGCTAACAATCAGTAGCTGTTTTTATGTTTTCTCTGCTCAGTTTCACCCGGACTATTTAACGTGTGGCGCACTGATACTGCACTTCCTCAAGCAGTGATGAGGCAAAACGAAACTTAAGGAAAAGTAAAGTTAAAGTAAGATCAATAATTTAATAATCGCTTATTGATTAAAAATGATTCATCAAATGTCCCAAACACAAACAGCTGATCAGACGTCACAGTGACGTCACATTTTCTACTTTATTGTGTTTGAGCTGTTTGGATTTACTGAGAAATGAAACTTAACTTCATTATTTATACACTTCAACCACCTGTCACTGGTGTGTGACGTATAATTATCTGTTTTAGTGTTATGTGCCTACACACCAGTGTTGGACGTGTAATTAATTATAGTAACTGAGTTACATCAATGTCAAAGTAATTAATTACCAGGAAAAGTAGTTACTTTCAAATATGTAAAATGACTTGGCTACAACAACACGGTCAAAATTAAATTATGCTGAAGAAATGTACTAAAAAGAAGTAAATAATACAGTTGTACATGTAGATGTGCAGAGATTGAATTTTATTCCTCAGAAAGCAAAAACAATATAAACTTCTCTTCATATAAATATGAAAAATTGTACTGGAAATGAATAAATAAATAAAAAGGCCCGGTGAGGGGGGGGGGGGGGCAACACAGAGCTATCAGGACGCTTTGCTCCCACACGCACTGCATTGATACACACACACACACATTTGTGGTTAGGGAGAGAGAGAGACAGAGAGACAGAGAGAGAGAGAGAGAGAGAGACAGAGAGAGAGACACAGAGAGAGAGAGAGAGAGAGACAGAGAGAGACAGAGAGAGAGACACAGAGAGAGAGAGAGAGAGAGACACAGAGAGAGAGACACAGAGAGAGAGAGAGAGACAGAGAGAGAGAGACAGAGAGAGAGAGAGACAGAGAAAGAGAGAGAGAGAGACAGAGAGAGACAGAGAGAGAGAGAGACACAGAGAGAGAGACACAGAGAGAGAGAGACAGAGAGAGAGAGAGACAGAGAGAGAGAGACAGAGAGAGAGAGAGACAGAGAAAGAGAGAGAGAGAGACAGAGAGAGACAGAGAGAGAGACACAGAGAGAGAGAGAGAGAGAGACACAGAGAGAGACAGAGAGAGAGAGAGACACAGAGAGAGAGACACAGAGAGAGAGAGACACAGAGAGAGAGAGACAGAGAGAGAGAGAGAGACAGAGAAAGAGAGAGACAGAGAAAGAGAGAAGTGCCTGTTCAGGTGAAAACTGCTTCAATGACGTCTGAAGAAGTAACGTCGCATTAGTGACGGTAACGGCGTCGTAACGGTAACGGCGTCGTAACGGGGGAATTAATTTGATTACTCGTAAAAGTAACGCCGTTCATTATTAACATTGTTATTTCCATCACTGTTACACACACACACACATACAGGAGTTAAGTTGAGGTACTCTAATTGGCTTGGATGGGGGGGGGGGGCATCTGGATGATTGGGTTAGGATACAGATCTAGACTGACCCCTGAAAGGGTTCGGCTCAGTGTGGGTCTAACATGTTCTCTGTGCTTTCAGGAAACCTTGTAAATTCTCTCACGACATTCGCTCTGATCATAACTATCGGTTACTGCGAGAGTGCACGCTGCACCAGCTGCACGAGGACCAGCTGTTCCTGCTGCTGCTGCAGAACGACCCCGCCCTGCTGCCAGAGGTAACACACCTGAGACACACCTGAGACACACTTGAGACAACTAAGACACACCTGAGACACACCTGACACATCCAAGACTCACCTGAGTCACCTAAGACACACCTGAGACACACCTGAGTCCCCTAAGACACACCTGAGTCACCTGAGACACACCTGAGACACACCTGAGACACACCTGACACATCCAAGACTCACCTGAGTCACCTAAGACACACCTGAGTCCCCTAAGACACACCTGAGACACACCTGAGACACACCTGACACATCCAAGACTCACCTGAGTCACCTAAGACACACCTGAGTCACCTGAGACACACCTGAGACACACCTAAGACACACCTAAGACACACCTGAGACACACCTGAGTCCCCTAAGACACACCTGAGTCACCTGAGACACACCTGAGACACACCTGAGACACACCTGAGTCCCCTAAGACACACCTGAGACACACCTGAGTCCCCTAAGACACACCTGAGTCACCTGAGACACACCTGAGACACACCTGAGTCCCCTAAGACACACCTGAGTCACCTGAGACACACCTGAGACACACCTGAGACACACCTGGGACACACTTGACACACTTGACACACTTGACACACCTGAGACTCACCTGAGACACACCTGAGACAACTAAGACACACCTGACACATCCAAGACTCACCTGAGTCACCTAAGACACACCTGAGTCCCCTAAGACACACCTGAGTCACCTGAGACACACCTGACACATCCAAGACTCACCTGAGTCACCTAAGACACACCTGAGACACACCTGAGTCCCCTAAGACACACCTGAGTCACCTGAGACACACCTGAGTCACCTGAGACACACCTGAGACACACCTGAGACACACCTGGGACACACTTGACACACTTGACACACCTGAGACTCACCTGAGACTCACCTGACATACCTGACACTCACCTAAGTCACCTGACTCTTCTTCTCTCAGGTGTGTTCACACTATAACAAAGGTAGCGGTCCTGATGGCTCCTGCAGTTTTTCGGACACCTGTACCAAGGTGCATCTATGTCAGCACCTGGTTCAGGGCGACTGTCTCTTTGGACCGAAGTGCAAACGTCTTCACGCCATCGATGAACGCCGCCGCCGCCTGCTGGAGGAGCGTGGCCTGAGCAGTGACATCATTCATGACCTACCAATCATCTACAGGAACCTGCACCACCTGACTATCGCCTCCCAATCAGGTGACAACAAGCTCCGCCTCCTTCAATATGACATCAAAGCAGGTTGTAGACCAGCTGTGAAATATGGCATCTGAGCTCTTAAATGTGATAAGAGGTTTTTTTAAGATTGATCAGTAAAATTAAGAAACAGTAAAAATTTGGCTGACTCTCTGACAGGAAGTGGCAGTGACTCTCTGACAGGAAGCGGCGGTGACTCTCTGACAGGAAGTGGCGGTGACTCAGGCTTTAAAGCTCGGACAGAAGAAATGAACATCTGTCTGCACTTCATCCGTCACAGCTGCAAATTCCAGGGTGAGTTCACTTCATTACTTCCTTACTGCAGGGTTAGGGTTAACTGATAGATTACTGATAGATTACTGATAGATTACTGATCACACTGATAGATTACTGATAGATTACTGATTTTAAGGATCTATAGCACATGGCGTGAAGTGTGTGGTGTACGTACATTTAGGGCGTGTCCAAATTCTTTTTAAAGATTTTTTAGACACCTTTTATTAGAGTCCATGAATCAGCAGGTCAGATCTGGTTCAGGGTCACCAGGCGGATTATTGGTCAATAATCAATAATCCAAAGTTAACGTTTTAAAGTTTTCTGTTATTGAACATGAAACATTTTTATGTAAGTCTGATTCAAATTCAAATCAAATCGCCCCCCCTCCACAGATCGATGCCTGTCTGTCCACTTCCTGCTGCCGTATAAGTGGGAGGAGTTTGACGGGGTCACATGGGAGCTGCTGCCGGACATGGAGGACATTGAGCGAGCTTTCTGTGACCCGGCTCAAACCCAGAGGTCAGGGGTCAAAGGGTGGGGTCAGGGGTCAGGGGTTAGCGGTGAGGCAGTGACCGAAACAATTCTTCTTCCTTGCTTGCAGCGATGGCGCTCAGCCCGTCAACTTCCTGTCAATGACTCGGTGGTCGCGGCCCGTCCGGCGTCTATCCACCGTTTCCTCGGTAACGAAGCCGCCACACTACATCCTGACCACAGAGTGGCGCTGGTACTACCGGGGGGACGGGGGCCGCTGGCTGGAGTACGGACAGCCGGTGAGATCAGCTGTTTCAGTGAAATCAGCAGTTACTGACTAGAGGTTAAAGGTCAGAGCAACATTATGACCTCTGACCTCTGTGAGTGTTTCAGGATGAGAAGCAGCGCTGCACCTCAGAGAGTTCGGCCAGTCTGGAGCAAGTCTACCTGACCGACAGCAGAACCCAGGTCCCCGTGGTCAAAGGTCAGCGGCACTACGTCATCAGCTTCACAGGTTAGTGCAGCGGGTCCCAACCTAGGGCTGGGCCCCTCCAACATAGGGCTGGGCCCCTCCAACATAGGGCTGGGCCCCTCCAACATAGGGCTGGGCCCCTCCAACATAGGGCTGGGGCCCTCCAACATAGGGCTGGGCCCCTCCAACATAGGGCTGGGGCCCTCCAACATAGGGCTGGGCCCCTCCAACATAGGGCTGGGCCCCTCCAACATAGGGCAGGGCCCCTCCAACATAGGGCTGGGCCCCTCCAACATAGGGCTGGGCCCCTCCAACCTAGGGCTGGGCCCCTCCAACGTAGGGCTGGGCCCCTCCAACGTAGGGCTGGGGCCCTCCAACCTAGGGCTGGGCCCCTCCAACCTAGGGCTGGGCCCCTCTAACCTAGGGCTGGGCCCCTCCAACCTAGGGCTGGGCCCCTCCAACCTAGGGCTGGGCCCCTCCAACATAGGGCTAGGCCCCTCCAACATAGGGCTGGGCCCCTCCAACATAGGGCTGGGCCCCTCCAACATAGGGCTGGGCCCCTCCAACCTAGTGCTGGGGCCCTCCAACATAGGGCTGGGCCCCTCCAACATAGGGCTGGGCCCCTCCAACATAGGGCTGGGCCCCTCCAACATAGGGCTGGGCCCCTCCAACATAGGGCTGGGCCCCTCCAACATAGGGCTGGGCCCCTCCAACATAGGGCTGGGCCCCTCCAACCTAGTGCTGGGGCCCTCCAACATAGGGCTGGCCCCTCCAACCTAGGGCTGGCCCCTCTAACATAGGGCTGGGCCCCTCTAACATAGGGCTGGGCCCCTCCAACATAGGGCTGGGGCCCTCCAACCTAGGGCTGGCCCCTCTAACCTAGGGCTGGGGCCCTCCAACATAGGGCTAGGCCCCTCCAACATAGGGCTGGGCCCCTCCAACCTAGGGCTGGCCCCTCTAACATAGGGCTGGGCCCCTCCAACATAGGGCTGGGCCCCTCCAACATAGGGCTAGGCCCCTCCAACATAGGGCTGGGCCCCTCCAACCTAGGGCTGGGGCCCTCCAACATAGGGCTGGGCCCCTCCAACATAGGGCTGGGGCCCTCTAACATAGGGCTAGGCCCCTCCAACATAGGGCTGGCCCCTCCAACCTAGGGCTGGGGCCCTCCAACATAGGGCTGGCCCCTCCAACCTAGGGCTGGGGCCCCAGTTCAGTCTTTGGACTTTTTCTCTAATATTGGAACATTTGAACATTTATTTAAATGAATGTGTGTGTGTGTGTGTGTGTGTGTGTGTGTGTGTGTGTGTGTGTGTGTGTGTGTGTGTGTGTCTTCTTCTGTGGTGTTATTGCAGACATGTATCAGAGGAACCTCAAACACAACACCAAGAGACGAGTTCGCCGTCGTCCTCGATTCGTTTCAGCAGCCGAAGTAACGAATCAGACGGTCCGGACGAACTGATCAATACGAACTGTAAAAATGTTTTTAACGTGTTTAATTTAATTAAATTCTGTATTTTGTGACACGAGGCTGGGATGATCTGGATGGTTTATGTTTATTGAGCTTAAAGCGTTTTTTAAATATTAAATGATAAAATAGAACTTTATATTTTCTGTAAAGATGTATTTTATTTTTTTAAAGCAGTTTTTATTCAGAGTGTAAAAGTAACAGGAACTAGATCATTTTATTACAAAATAAATGTAATTAAATAAGTTACTGATAAAAAGTTTAATTATATGATTTAAAATATTAATTTTGTTTTGCATGTTTCTGATTAGTTCTGTTTGAATTAAATAATTAAACAACCCAGAGAACCAGAGAACATGTTACTGAACACATATATTACTGTTTTTTGTTGTTTTTTTTAAGTATATGTTTTCAGGCCCTTTGCCTTCAATGTGCGGGCCAGCAGAGAGAGACAGGAAACTGGAGGCAGAGGGGGGGGGATTCGAACCGGGGGTCGCCTGCAGCGAGGACTGTAGCCTCAACACATGGGGCGGTGCTCTACTCATATATTACTGTTTTTAATTCTTTTAAATCAACGTCTAAATAAATCATGACGTGGACTTAAATGGAGTAAACCTCTTTATTCATCAAATATCTTTATTTTATGTTCCAACATCTACATGAACTAATGATAAATGTTGTTTTATAAGAAGTTATAAGAAGATATATATATATATATGTTAAGATTTATTTTTGGGCCTTTTTGCCTTTATTTATTTAGTATCTGGCAGAGATGCTGACAGGAAACAGGAAACAGGAAGTGAGAGGAACGACCTGCAGCAAAGGTTCTTGACTGACGCCTTTTATCAGCAGGAGAGCGACAGCGTGTTGCCGCCACGCTAGGAAAAAAAAACGGATCAGTTTCTCGTTAACGTTAACGTGATAGTTTCACGTTAACGTTAACGTGATAGTTTCACGTTAACGTTAACGTGATAGTTTCACGTAAACGTTAACGTGATAGTTTCACGTTAACGTTAACGTGATAGTTTCACGTTAACGTTAACGTGATAGTTTCTCGTTATAACATAAAACTTTTCATGTTATAACGTGATCACATAAATGTTGAGGAAACGCTGTGTGGAGGACGGATGTGGCTCATTTACAGGAGGGTAAGGGGTTAGGGTTTAGGGTTTAGGGGTTAGGGGTTAGGGTTGAGTCCTGCATCTTGCTCTGGTTGAGGCAGATTGTGTTTTTGAATGTGGTGGATGATATATTGATAACAGCGGGGTCTCCATGTTTTGGTGATCAGGGTTAGGGTTTAGGGTTATGGGTTTAGGGGTTAGGGTTAGGGTTGAGTCCTTGAGTTTTGGTGATCAGGGTTAGGGGACGAGCCGCGGTCATATCGTATATTTGGCTTTTGGAGGATTGGAGGCGATTTTTGTGCATTAAGATGTTTCTGAGGAAATAGTGTTAGAGAAGCTCCGTTAACAAACACACCTACACAGCCAGCATCTCTTTGACCCGAACCCTAACCCCTAAACCCGAACCCTAACCCTAACCCTAACCCGTTTAATAGAGTAATAAAATAAATATTGTTTTAATGTGAAACTATTGAAATGTTCATAACTTCCTGTTGCAGCTTCAAAGTTAACGACAGCGACTCGAAGTGAGGAGCAACGTCTCCGGCTCGTAGCATGTGATGCAAAACATTAAAAATAACATCATTATAACAAGGACACGCCCCCTAACCCCATAACCCCCCCCATCCCCCACTAACCCCCCCAAATCCCCCAACCCCACTAACCCCCTAACCCCCCCCCCATCCCCCACTAACCCCCCCAAATCCCCCAACCCCACTAACCCCATAACCCCCCCCCCCCCAGATCAATGACAATCTATAATACGGATGCCACCTCCGCCTGTTATAAAGAAAGTATCGTTAACGTTAACGTGAAACTGATCCGATGTTTTCTGGTGTGGCAGCAACACGCTTCCGGGGGGGAGGGGGGGGGGGGGGGTTGGGTTGGGGGGGGGCATGAAGAACCACCTGCGTGTTTTTATTCAATGAAATTATTGATAAATGCATCGATTACATATCTTTATAATTAATAAAGTGTATGTAAATATTAGTACATATAATATTATCGGCCGATATATCGTAATCTTTTTATATCGGTACCGTTTAGGCTCTGGTAATAACTTACTTAACCCTGCCTGTTAGTGTCTGTGCTATAGTATGCTAACTGTTCAATGCTAACATCAGCTAACTGTTTAGCACTATAATGTTCAAATATACTTACATAATTATTTATAAAGTTAAATTTTTATTTATGAAATCTAAAGCTCAAAGCTAAACAGCTAATATGCTAAATGTTAAATAGCTCTGAGTGTAAATGCCCTCTACAGCCTGCGGGGGGCGCTGCACAGAGCAATCCGCCTTTATCATTTATATCTATGAATATATGAATATGTATATATTTATATATTAATATAATTATATATTATACATTTATAAATTATATACTTATACATTATATAAGGTTCCTCTTCTTTTAAGAGATTAATCAAATGTTTTTGTTTTGTGTGTGTGTGTGTGTGTGTGTGTGTGTGTGTGTGTGTATGTGTGTGTGTGTTACTCTGTGTGTGTGTGTGTGTGTGTGTGTGTGTGTGTGTGTGTGTGTGTGTGTATGTGTGTGTATCTGTGTGTATGTGTATGTGTGTATGTGTGTGTGTGTGTGTGTGTGTGTGTATGTGTGTGTATGTGTGTGTGTGTGTGTGTGTGTGTATGTGTGTCTTGTTTGAATTGTAGATGTGGATCAGCTGACACGGAGCCGCAGCGGCAGGCGGAGCCGGGTTGGACTGGTACCGGGACCGGGTCTGGGTTTCTGGGTGTGAGGAAGACTGCGGACCACGGTCTGGCTCTGGTTCTGGTTCTGCGGGGACTCTCCGCCTCCTCCTTCCCCGCGCAGGGAGCGCGCCGCGCGGCTGCGGGAGAGGCGTGACGAGCCTGAACCGCATCGCCAGGATGGCAGGTAGGTCTGATCTCGCACTGAAGGATCACAGTAAACCGGGTTCTGAAGGATCACAGTAAACCGGGTTCTGAAGGATCACAGTAAACCGGGTTCTGATAGCTCGGCTCGGCTCGGCTCGGCTCGGTGTGTTGAATCATCGGTGGGATGCGGCGGTGCGGGGCTCCGTGTCGGTGTAACAGCTCACAGAGACCGGGGAGGATGCTCCAGAACCGGGCTCGGTGTGATTTGTGGAGGGGGGGGGGGGGGCGGGGGGGGGGGGGTAACGGCGGTAACCGCTGCTTCCTCCCGGGGAGGTTTCAGGGTGATCTGTCCGATAATGGGCGCACTGTGTGCGAGGAGGCCGAGCCGAGCCGAGCCGAGCCAGGCCAACACAGGAACGGCCTGGAACCAGATCGAGCAGGTCCGGAACAAACCTGAGCAGGGTTCCGAGCTGAGAGGGAACATTAATTATTAATATAATATGTAATTTAATATATTATAAAGGAACAGGGTGAACATATCTGACGGAGAAGATGTAAAACATGTCGGTGTAAGAATGAGTCATGAATCAATAATCTGATGATTTTCAGTTTGAATGATTCAAATTTTCTTTTTGTCCGAAACACAAAATATTCCGAATATGAAAAGAGACGTGACAGCAGAGGATGCTTCTGGTTGAGCTTTAAGGATTAATTGATTGATTGACTATTAGTTTGAGATCACGTGACATGAACCAACAATCAGATCGATCAGTTCAATCATTAAATCAGATTATTTGAGAATTATTGGACCCAGTGACAGAGATACTTGTCTATCATGACATTTATATCTATCTATGCACACACACACACACACACACACACATACACACACACACACGCACGCACACTGCCTCAGTGAAATAAGGGTTGGCAAGACGATCAATTCAAAAATATGTTTAAAATAGTTTTAACAGCTGGTTTGTTGAAATGTACATTTTGTATTTTTCTTGGTTTTATGCCATGGTGTGAAACATTGTGTGAAACATTGTGTGACACACATGTTGCTGCTGGTTGGGTTTGAGTTCAGGTTTATTTCCGTGTACAGATTCATGCAGGTTACTGGGCAGCATCTAGACTCTGATACTGTCCTAACCCTAACCCTAACCCAACATCAACTATGACACTCAAAGTTCAGTGAACTTGGTTTTTCTTCTTATTTCAGTTTAGAAAAAAGAACATGATATTATATTTTAAATCCAGTCAAGAAATAATAATTGTAATTTCATTTAACAAATTAACTAATAATTTTGTCTTAAAATGTAAAATGTGTTGAATCATAGAGAAAAGAAAGAAATGACCTCATTATGAAGATGATGATGGTCAATCAATCTTTTATTTATAAATCCCAACAGAGTCATGTGAAGGCTATTTCCACATAGAGCAGGGAGAGAGGAAGGAGAGGAGAGGAGAGAGGAAGGAGAGGAGAGGAGAGAGGAAGGAGAGGAGAGGAGAGAGGAAGGAGAGGAGAGAGAGGAAGGAGGAGAGAGAGAGGAAGGAGAGGAGAGGAGAGAGAGGAAGGAGAGGAGAGGAGAGGAGAGAGGAAGGAGAGGAGAGAGAGAGGAAGGAGAGGAGAGGAGAGAGAGGAAGGAGGAGAGAGAGAGGAAGGAGGAGAGAGAGAGGAAGGAGAGGAGAGAGAGGAAGGAGAGGAGAGGAGAGAGAGGAAGGAGAGAGGAGAGAGAGGAAGGAGAGGAGAGAGGGGAAGGAGGAGAGAGAGGAAGGAGAGGAGAGAGAGGAAGGAGAGGAGAGAGAGGAAGGAGAGGAGAGAGAGGAAGGAGAGGAGAGAGGAAGGAGAGGAGAGAGGAAGGAGAGGAGAGAGAGGGGAAGGAGAGGAGAGGAGAGAGGAAGGAGAGGAGAGAGAGGGGAAGGAGAGGAGAGGAGAGAGGAAGGAGAGGAGAGAGAGGAAGGAGGAGAGAGAGAGGAAGGAGAGGAGAGGAGAGAGAGGAAGGAGAGGAGAGGAGAGAGGAAGGAGAGGAGAGAGAGAGGAAGGAGAGGAGAGGAGAGAGAGGAAGGAGGAGAGAGAGAGGAAGGAGGAGAGAGAGAGGAAGGAGAGGAGAGAGAGGAAGGAGAGGAGAGGAGAGAGAGGAAGGAGAGAGGAGAGAGAGGAAGGAGAGGAGAGAGGGGAAGGAGGAGAGAGAGGAAGGAGAGGAGAGAGAGGAAGGAGGAGAGAGAGAGGAAGGAGAGGAGAGAGAGAGGAAGGAGAGGAGAGGAAGGAGAGAGAGGAAGGAGAGGAGAGAGAGAGGAAGGAGAGGAGAGGAGAGAGAGGAAGGAGAGGAGAGGAGAGAGAGGAAGGAGAGGAGAGAGAGAGGAAGGAGAGGAGAGAGAGGAAGGAGAGGAGAGAGAGAGAGGAAGGAGAGGAGAGGAAGGAGAGGAGAGGAAGGAGAGGAGAGAGAGAGAGGAAGGAGAGGAGAGGAGAGAGAGGAAGGAGAGAGAGGAGAGAGAGGAAGGAGAGGAGAGAGGAAGGAGAGGAAGGAGAGGAAGGAGGGGAGAGAGAGGAAGGAGAGAGGAAGGAGAGGAGAGAGAGGAAGGAGAGAGAGCAAGGAGAGGAGAGAGAGAGAGGAAGGAGGGGAGAGAGGAAGGAGGGGAAGGAGAGGAGAGAGAGGAAGGAGAGAGGAAGGAGAGAGAGGAAGGAGAGAGAGAGAGAGAGGAAGGAGAGGAGATAGAGGAAGGAGAGGAGGAGAGGAGAGAGAGGAAGGAGAGAGGAAGGAGAGAGAGGAAGGAGAGAGAGAGAGGAAGGAGAGGAGAGAGAGGAAGGAGAGGAGGAGAGAGAGGAAGGAGAGGAGAGAGAGAGGAAGGAGAGGAGAGAGAGGAAGGAGAGGAGAGAGAGGAAGGAGAGGAGGAGAGAGAGGAAGGAGAGGAGAGAGAGGAAGGAGAGGAGAGAGAGAGGGAGGAGAGGAGAGAAAGGAAGGAGAGGAGAGAGGAAGGAGAGAGAAGCACATAGAAGGTCCGGGACTGGAATCAGTCATCCGGACGTCTCCAGGCCCAGATTACCTGTGAGACCAGAAAGCACAGACAACTCCGGGGAAGAAGGATAGATGGATGGATAGAGAGAGAGAGGGAGGAGGAGAGAGGATAGATGGATGGATAGAGAGAGAGAGGGAGGAGGAGAGAGGATAGATGGATGGATAGAGAGAGAGGGAGAGGAGGAGAGAGGATAGATGGATGGATAGAGAGAGAGAGGGAGGAGGAGAGAGGATAGATGGATGGATAGAGAGAGAGAGGGAGGAGGAGAGAGGATAGATGGATGGAT
>NC_070600.1:26513996-26536496 GCF_027409825.1 Scomber japonicus | reverse complement strand
CTGGTCTCCAGCCCCCCCTCAGACTCTGGTTACCATGGTAACGGTGGCAGCACTGGCCTAGCTGAGGACCCGGACTCAGGCGCTCAGGGGATCCACCTCCTGTTGAGACCGCCGGACCTCCTGTCCCCCAGCCTCCCACCACCTCTCCCCCCACACAGCCAGCCCACCCTCACCCCTCCTCCCCCCTGGGATCAGGGCCCCTCCCTGGAGGAGGCTTGGGGGTCCGGGGACTACCTGGAGACGTTGTCCTTCATGGTGCCTGACGGCGAGGAGCTGGCCTTGGCCACGCCGCTGCCCCACCACCCCTATGATGACGATGAGGCGGGTGGGGACTGGGTCTCCTATGACACTTCCTTTCCTACTCGCCCCACCCTCCCCCTCTCCTCCCGCCTCCTCCTCTTACCCTCCTCCCCCATCCCCGACACCCCCCCGCACACCCAGCCCTCGCAACCAGACGTCTTTCCCGCCTGGGACGAGGACTACGACCTGGAGGACATGATGCCTCTGGAGCCGACGGAGCTGCTGCTGCCGGACATGAACAGCCTGGAGTACTACACCAACTTACTGGCTCGGGAGAGGGAGAGAGACCGGGACCAGAACCGGGACTCCAAACCCGCCATCACTCCTACATCAAGCCACAACCGCACCCACCTTCCCCCTCCATCTCTGCCCCCGAGCTCGGGTCCCCCATCAGGACGGGGCCCCACGCCTCCACTTGTAGTCTCACCTACGCTCACAGGAGAGGAAAAAACACCTTCAGTCCGCTCTACCTTCAAGACCCCCTTTTCCCTTCCTCCGGCTCCAAGACCCAAAGACCAGGCCCCAGTCCCAGGCAGACACCCCCCCCGTGCCCCCTCCAACACCACCGGCCGGGTGCCTCCTCCTCCACCCCTGGGGCCACCGACCCGCCCAGAACGACCAGAGAGGCCGGCCAAGACTCCGCCGACCAGGACCACCACCACCACCACCACCACCAGGACCACCACCACCCAGAACACAGCCATCAGCCTGACCAGGGCCCCCCCGATCACCACCACCAGAGTGGCTCAGACCCCCCCCTCCAGACCCTACCTGTGTAACGTCACCAAGCCAGAGATGTACCTGGTCAGAGTAGGTAAGAGAGTCATGTGACGCGGTGGGGTGGGGGGTGGGGGGGGGTCAAACAGGGGTTAAGTTAAATTGTGTATTAAATGATTGATCATCAGTCAGCTGATGTGTATATGTGTGTTGCAGGCAGCTCTAAAGGCTCACCGGCTGCTTTCAGTCAGGTCAGAGATCTTCTGAAGAAAGAGTTCAACCGCTCAGTCGAGCTTCAGGTAAACTCATCAAAGCTCAGCGATGACCAGCGTTCATCGTTTAGCTGAACATTCATTTCTTTAACTTTATTTATGGAAACATGAAGTATAACATCTTCATCTCAGCTCAGTTCCTGTCATGGCTCAAATTGTTGAAACGGATGATTTCTGATGGTGATCTCTAGTCTTGAGTGTTTTCTTCTCACCTGACCGACCTTGAACTCACCTTGCTGATGTCAGATGATTGACAGCTGTCCTCGTCTTTCTCGTCAGTTCCTCAGAACTCCGTCCAGTTTCTCCTTCCGCGTTGTGTCGGGACCGTTAATCTTCACCGCCATCTCTGTCATCAACGCTCTCCGCCAACCGCCGCGAGGCTCCGGGCCCGTTCCCGGCGTGTCCCCGCTTTACACCGTACCTGGCCTCAGGTACCAGATCCACACCGTGCTGCAGTTTGTCCCCGCCCACGTCGACATCAGAGTCTGTAACTTCAGCGAACAGGTGGAGCGAGGCCTGAGCACGGCGTACGCAGAGACGCAGAGACGCTCGCACGAGGCCGGCAACGTCACAGTACAGGTGAGTCTGATACCTGTTTACTGTCTGATGACATCATACAGGTGAGTCTGATACCTGTTTACTGTCTGATGACATCATACAGGTGAGTCTGATACCTGTTTACTGTCTGATGACATCATACAGGTGAGTCTGACACCTGTTTACTGTCTGATGACATCATACAGGTGAGTCTGACACCTGTTTACTGTCTGATGACATCATACAGGTGAGTCTGACACCTGTTTACTGTCTGATGACATCATACAGGTGAGTCTGATACCTGTTTACTGTCTGATGACATCATACAGGTGAGTCTGACACCTGTTTACTGTCTGATGACATCACACAGGTGAGTCTGACACCTGTTTACTGTCTGATGACATCACACAGGTGAGTCTGATACCTGTTTACTGTCTGATGACATCATACAGGTGAGTCTGATACCTGTTTACTGTCTGATGACATCATACAGGTGAGTCTGATACCTGTTTACTGTCTGATGACATCACACAGGTGAGTCTGACACCTGTTTACTGTCTGATGACATCATACAGGTGAGTCTGATACCTGTTTACTGTCTGATGACATCATACAGGTGAGTCTGATACCTGTTTACTGTCTGATGACATCATACAGGTGAGTCTGATACCTGTTTACTGTCTGATGACATCATACAGGTGAGTCTGATACATTTCAGTGCCACATGATCTGAATTCTGATTTAGATGCTTTGCTAGAAAACACATTGTTTTGGCAACACTTAAGATATGATATATAAATATATAAATATATGAATATATGATATATAAATATATGATATATAAATATATAAATATATGAATATATGATATATAAATATATGATATATGAATATATGAATATATAAATATATAAATGTATAAATATATAAATATATAAATATATGAATATATGATATATAAATATATAAATATATAAATATATGAATATATGAATATATGATATATAAATATATGATATATAAATATATGAATATGTGAATATATCAATATATAAATATATAAATATATGATATATGAATATATGAATATATGATATATAAATATATGAATATATAAATATATGATATATGAATATATAAATATATAAATATATGAATATATAAATATATAAATATATAAATATATGATATATAAATATATAAATATATGATATATAAATATATGAGTAGAATATAATGATGGAGGCTCACCTGCTAAACTTGCGCTCGTCTCTCTTTGTGTTTTCTCTCCAGTTGTTGAACATCACGGCGGGCGTAACTCAACCGGCGGCGGAGCAGAAGCTTCCTGTTGACATCACGTTTGCGGTGCGTGATGGGCGGGGTTACCTGCCGGGGTCAGAGGTCAGCGAACACCTAAGGAAGCTCAGCCTGGTGGAGTTCAGCTTCTATGTGGGATTTCCTGCCCTGCAGATCGCAGAACGTACGACACGCCTAACCCTAACCCTACATACCCAGAAACATTCATACAGCCTTTCACTACCCCGAACTCAACCCTAACCCTAACCCCGAACTCAACCCTAACCCTAACCCTAACCCTACATACCCAGAAACATTCATACAGCTGTAACTAACCGAGTTTGTGTCCACAGCCTTTCACTACCCTGAACTCAACCCTAACCCTAACCCTACCCCGAACTCAACCCTAACCCTACATACCCAGAAACATTCATACAGCTGTCAATAACTGAGTTTGTGTCCACAGCCTTTCACTACCCCGAACTCAACCCTAACCCTACCCCGAACTCAACCCTAACCCTACATACCCAGAAACATTCATACAGCTGTAACTAACCGAGTTTGTGTCCGCAGCCTTTCACTACCCCGAACTCAACCCTAACCCTAACCCTACCCCGAACTCAACCCTAACCCTACCCCGAACTCAACCCTAACCCTACCCCGAACTCAACCCTAACCCTACATACCCAGAAACATTCATACAGACTAACTGAGTTTGTGTCCGCAGCCTTTCACTACCCCGAACTCAACACGTCTCACCACCTGCGCACCACCTGGGTCCGTACAGGTGAGAACCCTTTCCTGCTTCTGTTTGTCTTCCTGTTTTTACCACTCGTCACAGAGGCAGGTAGTTTATGTTAGACCACGTTGGTGGAGAGTCTGGAGATGCGTGGGGGGGGCACTGAAGGTCTGGGGAGGCAGTTCCATGTCATAGGCAACGGTTCCCTGACTGCTGTACCAGGTTGAAACCCTCAGAGACTGGCAGATCTTACACTTGTGCAGTGGGTCCTGGTTCCTACTGGTGCAGTGGGTCCTGGTTCCTACTGGTGCAGTGGGTCCTGGTCCTGGTGCAGTGGGTCCTGGTCCTGGTGCAGTGGGTCCTGGTGCAGTGGTTAGGGTTAGGGTTATGTGAGGTTGATGTGAGGTTTAAATGTTCCCTACATGACAGAGATGCATGATTATCCAGAGGCAGATAGAGGTTGGGTTCTGTAGGGTTCTGTAGGGTTCTGTAGGGTTCTGCAGGGTTCTGTAGGGTTCTGTAGGGTTCTGTAGAGTTCTGTAGGGTTCTGTAGGGTTCTGTAACACTGACAGGTTATGATGTGTGTATTTGAACACTGTGTGTGTGGTGTCAGTGCTGCTAGGGGTTCAGGATCAGCTGGTGGTTGAAAGAAGTTTTAAGGCTCGTCTGGAGAGACGTCTGGCTCTGCTGCTGGAGGAGGGACTGGGAGCGTCCAGCAGGAGGCGCTGGAGAAGAGCCACAGCTCTGCTGCTGGAGGAGGGACTGGGAGCGTCCAGCAGGAGGCGCTGGAGGAGAGCCACAGCTGTGGGCAACAACAGTCTGCAGGTACGAACTGAGATTCACACAAGAATATCTGAGTTCTCCTAAAAACTCTGAGCTTGCACAGGTCAGATTCAAAGATCTCACGTTTGTTTCTAAGATCTGTGATGCATTCAATGACACACCTGTACAGGGTCTGTGATGCATTCAATGACACACCTGTACAGGGTATGTGATGCATTCAATGACACACCTGTACAGGGTCTGTGATGCATTCAATGACACACCTGTACAGGGTCTGTGATGCATTCAATGACACACCTGTACAGGGTCTGTGATGCATTCAATGACACACCTGTACAGGGTCTGTGATGCATTCAATGACACACCTGTACAGGGTCTGTGATGCATTCAATGACACACCTGTACAGGGTCTGTGATGCATTCAATGACACACCTGTACAGGGTCTATGATGCATTCAATGACACACCTGTACAGGGTCTGTGATGCATTCAATGACACACCTGTACGGGGTGCAAGTAACATCCTCTGCTGCTGTGTCTCAGGTGGTGCGGGTGTCGAGGCTGTCGGGGGCGGAGCGTCCTCTGGAGGTCCTATATTTCGTGGAGGGTCCGACAGGTGAGCGGATACCAGCGGAGGTAACAGCGGAGACCCTGAACCGTCTGGACCCCCAAAGAGCCGCCATCGTCCTGGGACACCGAGTCCAGAGACCTCTGGCCCAGCGTGAGTCCAGACCTGTTCCTCATGTCCTAAAATCTGCTTCCAGCTAGAACTGAAACTCCGTCTTTAAGAGATGCGTCCATCAATCTGTTTGAAGTTTAAAGTTTCAGCCTAAATAAGATTTTACAACACCTGTGTCTCACCTGTCTCACCTGTCTGTCCTGTCTCACCTGTGTCTCCTGTCTCACCTGTCTGTCCTGTCTCACCTGTCTCACCTGTCTCACCTGTCTGTCCTGTGTCTCACCTGTCTCACCTGTCTCACCTGTCTCTCCTGTCTCACCTGTCTGTCCTGTCTCACCTGTCTCACCTGTCTCACCTGTCTCACCTGTCTCTCCTGTCTCACCTGTCTCACCTGTCTGTCCTGTCTCTCCTGTCTCTCCTGTCTGTCCTGTCTCCAGCTGTGGAGACACTGTCTGTCCCCCCGGCAGAGACTCAGAGCAGCAGTATTTGGCTGATCGTGGGTGTGGTGGTCCCTGTCCTGCTGGCCGTCTTCATCATTATCATCCTCTACTGGAAGTTGTGCGGCTCGGAGAAGCTCGAGTTCCAGCCGGACGCCATCAACACCATCCAGCAGAGACAGAAGGTCAGAGGTCACCAGCGGCTGGGACATGTGGGACATGTGGGACAGGTGGGACAGACTAACGGTGCTGTGTGTCCCCTCAGCTTCAGGCTCCCAGCGTGAAAGGTTTTGACTTTGCTAAGCTGCACCTGGGTCAGCACAGCAAGGACGACATCATGGTGATCCAGGAGCCCGGACCCCTGCCCGCCCCCGTCAAAGAGGCCACGCCCTCCGATGGGGGAGAACTCAACACCCCCAAATCTAAAGGATCATCCACCAAAGCAGCTCGGTCCAGCCGCCGCAGGGGCAGGTCAGACCCCCTCACAGTAACATCCATTACTTTAAACCGTTTAGACGAGCCAATAACCCTAACCCTGACCCTAACCCTGACCCTGACCCTGAATCAGGTGATTTAAGACGTGTTCATAGTCGGTGAGCAGGAGGAATAAAGCTCAGTGGTAATAAATGTTGGTAAGATGATGAATTAATAAATCAGTTAAACTAGTTTTAAAAGCAGCATCAGGTTTGTTAAAATGTACATTTAGTATTTTTGTTGGTTTTGTAGATAAATTCAGACTGAACTCCGCAGCAAGACATCATGGAGGTTACGACCACTTCAATATAATCAATATATTAAAAATGTAATAATATAATATCATGCCAAACTAGTTGATATGGTGTTAGGTAGGAAGGAAGGAAGGGAGGAGAGAGGAAGGAAGGAAGGAAGGGACTGAATTCAGACTGAACTCCGCAGCAAGACATCATGGAGGTTACGACCACTTCAATATATTAAAAAAAGAAGGAAGTACAGATGGAAGGAAGGAAGGTCAGAAGGACAGAAGGAAGGAAGGAAGGAAGGATGTAAGATCATGCCAAACTAGTTGATATGGTGTTAGGAAGGAAGGAAGGAAGGGAGGAAGGAAGGAAGGAAGGATGTAAGATTATGCCAAACTAGTTGATATGGTGTTAGGTAGGAAGGAAGGAAGGGAGGAAGGAAGGAAGGAAGGATGTAAGATCATGCCAAACTAGTTGATATGGTGTTAGGTAGGAAGGAAGGAAGGAAGGAAGTAAGGAAGGAAGGAAGGAAGGAAGGAAGGAAGGAAGGTGTTTTATTGACTATTTACTGTTTTTAAGCAAGTTGAATTATTTGGTCCAAAGTTTTTATGGTTACACCACTTAGACATTTTTACCATAATCCTCTAATATATTCTCCTTCCTACCTTCCTTCCTTCCTACCTTCCTTCCTTCCTTCCTTCCTTCCTTCCTTCCTTCCTTCCTCCCTCTCCTCTAATATATTCTCTCTAAATGGATTAAAAGCAGAAATTTGATGAATGTGTTCAGAGTTATTCATACGATTTAAACCTTTTAAATTTAAATAAACCTCACTGAGCCGTTAGTTATTGATCATTAATCAATCATCTGTAATTGACTGGTTTCACTGACCCGTTAGTTATCGATCATTAATCAATCATCTGTAATTGACTGGTTTCACTGACCCGTTAGTTATTGATCACTAATCAATCATCTGTGATCGACTGGTTTCACTGACCCGTTAGTTATTGATCACTAATCAATCATCTGTGATCGACTGGTTTCACTGACCTGTTAGTTATTGATCATTAATCAATCATCTGTAATCGACTGGTTTCACTGACCCGTTAGTTATTGATCATTAATCAATCATCTGTGATCGACTGGTTTCACTGACCCGTTAGTTATCGATCATTAATCAATCATCTGTAATCGACTGGTTTCACTGACCCGTTAGTTATTGATCATTAATCAATCATCTGTGATCGACTGGTTTCACTGACCCGTTAGTTATTGATCATTAATCAATCATCTGTGATCGACTGGTTTCACTGACCCGTTAGTTATTGATCATTAATCAATCATCTGTAATCGACTGGTTTCACTGACCCGTTAGTTATTGATCATTAATCAATCATCTGTAATCGACTGGTTTCACTGACCCGTTAGTTATTGATCATTAATCAATCATCTGTAATCGACTGGTTTCACTGACCCGTTAGTTATTGATCATTAATCAATCATCTGTAATCGACTGGTTTCACTGACCCGTTAGTTATTGATCATTAATCAATCATCTGTAATCGACTGGTTTCACTGACCCGTTAGTTATTGATCATTAATCAATCATCTGTAATCGACTGGTTTCAGGCTCAGCCCGTCAGACGGTGACTCGTTAGGAAGCGACCAATCGAGCGGCAGAGAGTCAGCGGAGGAGAGCACGCGGCCCGTGGCCACGCCCTGCGAGGGGAAGCAGCACAGGAAGCCCAAAAATGGTCAGAGACGCTGTGACATCACTGACTCCACTGAGCAAGTGATTAGTGATTAGACTGATACAGGGTTATTGATTATTACTATTATTGATTATTATAATTATTGATTATTATAATTATTGATTATTATAATTATTGATTATTATAATTATTGATTATTATAAGTATTGATTAAGTTTCTGAGACAGAGACGGAGGGATGAGTCATTTCTCTTTTTCATCCTTTTGCTTTTCCTTTTGGACTGAAGGGAGGAGCAAGCTGGGTACGTTTAACCCTTCATCCTCATCATCATCATCATCATCATCATCTCTCACACAGTGTTAATTAATGAGCACTGTCCCTGTTAAATACCTAAAACAAGCTGACCTCTGACCCCCCCCCCCCCCCCCCCCCCCCCGCAGCCCCCCCAGGCAGCGGTCCAGACGAGCTGCTCTCCTCGTCCTCCATCTTCGACCACGTGGACCGCCTGTCCCGAGGCTCGTCGGACGGGACGCGTCGTCAAGGCAACAAGGTCCAGCTGATCGCCATGCAGCCGCGCCCCAGCCCCCCCCCGATGCACCCCCCCACCCAGCCTAGCCCCACCCTCACCGAGAAAGTCAGCACGGAGGTGGGAGACATGGTTACTGCAGTATATTATATAGAACTTTACTGTAGTACAGTTTGAGGTAATACTGTAATACTGCATACTACATCACTATAATACTACAGTACTTTTACTGTAATACTGCATACTACATCACTATAATACTGCAGTACTTTTACTGTAATACTGCATACTACATCACTATAATACTGCAGTACTTTTACTGTAATACTGCATACTACATCACTATAATACTGCAGTACTTTTACTGTAATACTGCATACTACATCACTATAATACTGCAGTACTTTTACTGTAATACTGCAGTACTTTTACTGTAATACTGCAGTACTTTTACTGTAATACTGCATACTACATCACTATAATACTGCAGTACTGTAACTGACCATCGTGTCCTGCAGGTGGCGCTGCGTCATAAATCAGAGATCGAGCATCACAGGAACAAACTGCGTCTGCGTGCTAAGAGGCGGGGTCAGTGTGAGTTTCCCTCCATGGATGACATCATGGATGCGTTCGGAGACGGGCCGGTCCAGAGCGAGGTGGCCCAGCGCCTCTACAGCTCCGCCCACGACCACATGGACTGCATCCTGCAGGGCGACACCCACTTGCCCCCCACCCCCACCGACTCCAGGAGGAGGTCAGCCTGCAGCGGCTCGGTCGCACGGTCACGTGAGCTCAGAGCGCCTGCTGAATATCTGTGTGTGTGTTGTTCTTCCAGAGGGAGGCGCTCTCCTCGGGGGCGCCGGACTCAGCCAGGACCAGGAAGTCTTCCTGATACAGACCGAGACCGGCTGCTCACAGACCAGAGCGCCACCTACAGGAAGTACCCAGGACTCAACAACGTGGCCTACATGGTGAGAATAACAAAACCCGACAGCGCTGAAGCTTTTTTATTAGGAACCTTAATAAAGGAGCAGTTCACCAGTTAACCCCCTAACCCCCAACCCCCTAACCCTAACCCCCTAACCCCCTAACCCCCTAACCCCAACCCCCTAACCCCCCTAACCCCCTAACCCCCGAACCCTAACCCCCCAACCCCCTAACCCCCGAACCATAACCCCCTAACCCCCTAACCATAACCCCCCAACCCCCTAACCCCCCAACCCCCCAACCCCCTAACCCCCGAACCATAACCCCCTAACCCCCTAACCCCCGAACCATAACCCCCTAACCCCCTAACCCCCTAACCCCAACCCCCTAACCCCCCTAACCCCCTAACCCCCGAACCCTAACCCCCCAACCCCCTAACCCCCTAACCATAACCCCCCAACCCCCGAACCATAACCCCCCAACCCCCTAACCCTAACCCCCTAACCCTAACCCCTTAACCCCCCAACCCCCGAACCCTAACCCCCTAACCTCCTAATCCCCGAACCATAACCCCCTAACCCCTGAACCATAACCCCCCAAACCCCCTAACCCTAACCCCTTAACCCCCCAACCCCTGAACCCCCTAACCCCCTAACCCTAACTGTGAAGACATCAGAAGGTTATTTTTTATTTAAATATTATTTATTTTCTGAAGTTAACAGATGAAATGTTATAGTTACTCGGGTTAGGGTTTGAATTACAGGTCGATGGTGACATTTTTTTTTCACCTCTACAAACGTGAAATGAAAAGCGCTATATAAATATAAGTTATTATTATAATGCCTATTGTCCAATTGGTGAAGGCCACCTTCGAAGTAGTATATAGTATAAATATATAAATGTACATATATATGTATTAATATATAAATATATAAATGTATTAATATATAAATATATAAATATATAAATGTATAAATATATAAATATATAAATGTAAATGTAGCTTCAGGAGAAATGATTACAGCGAGGGTTAGGGTTCTTTCCTGTTCATATGGACAGCTGACTGGGGACAAGGTTTATTCTCTCTTCCATCTGTCCCACAGTCGGACCCTGACCTGCCGCCAGACCACGGCAGCCCCTCCCCGACCGATGAGGTGTTTGACTCCGCCCCGGCCCCGCCCCCCTACATGCCCCCCCAGCCCTCCATTGAAGAGGCGCGGCAGCAGATGCACTCCCTCCTGGACGACGCCTTTGCCCTGGTGTCCCCGTCCTCGCAGGGCAGCGCGGGGCTGAGCGGGGTAAGCCCCGCCCCGCCTAGCCCCTCCCCTCAGGCCCGACCCCGGGGCCGGCAGTGGGGCTCTTTCCCAGCAGCCCCCTCTCACAGCCCCTTCTCTGCAGTGAGTGTGTTGCCCTGCGGCTGAGGCCTTTTTCCTTTGGCCGTCTCTCCATGTTCACTTTTCATGTTCTTCTTCTCTTCTTCCTGCAGAGATACGCAGAGCTGGGGATGTCTCCCACGTCGGTGCAGGGTCTGCTGCAGAGGTCAGTACTCAGACACCAGGTCCTGACCCCCAACCCTGAACCGGGACTGATTCTCTGTGTTTTATCCAGGCAGGGCCTCGGCTCAGGAGGGTACGTCTCTACTGGAGACCAGCTGCAGGAGTCAGTCTACTCCAACAGGGGGCAGTACGAGGACCCCCCCTCTTCCTCCAGACCACGACCTGTGGGGGGCAGCACAGGTACAGTCGGGATAACCCTACATGGGTTAGGGTCCATAACCCTACATGGGTTGGGTTAGGGTACATAACCCTACATGGGTTAGGGTCCATAACCCTACATGGGTTAGGGTTAGGGTCCATAACCCTACATGGGTTAGGGTCATGGACCCTAACCCTAACCCATGTAACCCTTTCCAAACCAGCAGCAGCCGTCTGACTCCAGTTTATCAACTTTACTTACAGTTTGTGTTCGCTGCTCATCAAGCAGATAATATATCATAGCTCCTCCTCATAGCTCCTCCTGATAGCTCCTCATCATAGCTCCTCCTCATAGCTCCTCCTCATAGCTGCTCCTCCTCATAGCTCCTCTTCATAGCTCCTCTTCATAGCTCCTCCTCATAGCTCCTCCTCATAGCTGCTCCTCCTCATAGCTCCTCTTCATAGCTCCTCTTCATAGCTCCTCTTCATAGCTCCTCCTCATAGCTCCTCCTCATAGCTGCTGCTCCTCATAGCTCCTCCTCATAGCTCCTCCTCATAGCTGCTGCTCCTCATAGCTGCTGCTCCTCATAGCTCCTCTTCATAGCTGCTCCTCATAGCTGCTGCTCCTCATAGCTCCTCTTCATAGCTGCTCCTCATAGCTACTCCTCATAGCTGCTCCTCCTCATAGCTGCTCCTCCTCATAGCTCCTCCTCATAGCTCCTCCTCATAGCTGCTCCTCATAGCTCCTCCTCCTCATAGCTGCTGCTCCTCATAGCTGCTCCTCCTCATAGCTGCTCCTCCTCATAGCTGCTCCTCCTCATAGCTGCTCCTCCTCATAGCTGCTCCTCCTCATGCTGGTGTAAGTTATGAAAGAACCTTATTGGAAGTCGACTGAACCATTTGTTCCGGACCTTCAGGTGCGCAGCTCCACCACCTGACCCAGGTGGGCTTGTCGAGCCAGATCGGCGCGTACCCCGGTGTGGGTCGCAGCATGTCGGGCCCCACCGGCTCCAGCTGGAACCAGCAACACACAGACCAGGATCTCTCCAGACCAGGGGCCAGCAGAGAGAGTGTGAGTCCACTGCTTCTTGCTCCTATATTCCTCTTTACAGAAGAAAGCGAATGGATTTCATGTTTCCAGCTACGTGTCCACTTTGGGTTATAGTTGAATAATCACTGACACACATCGTTAGTTGTTTCTAACTCTGCTCTTTTCTCCCCACAGGTGCTGTCGTTCCCTGAGTTCTCCTCGTCCTCTGTTTTCCAGATGCCCAGCTCCTCGTTGCGGGACCCTTCGGCTCCACCGCTTCTCCTGACCTCACCGACTCCAGAGTATCCACCGGAGGACGCCTCACCCTCCGCTCACACCTCCGCCTCTCTTATCAAGGCTATCAGGGAGGAGCTGAGACGTCTGGCCCAGAAACAGGCAGCAGTGACCAGCTACCCTTAGACTGGTCTGTACCAGTTTGGATCAGGACTGGTTTCAAACATTATAACTCAGAGCCTGTCAGGACTGGACTGAAACCCTAAATCTAACTGATCCACAGTCTGGACTTTCTTAAGGTGATCTACATCTTTGCCAATAGACCCAAAATAACCCTGGACCACAATCCATTTCTGAAAAATGGACAAAGTTTCTTGACTGAAAGACCTCCGGTACTTTACAGGGTCCCGTCTGTCCGTCTGTCTGTCTATCATCTTTCAGCTCAGTGTTTCATTCAAGTGCTTCCTGGAGTTGATCATTCATCGATCATCCTTACTAAACCTCTGGAGAGGACCATTCCTCTTGAACTTCTGGAGTGGATTGTCCCCCTTTCTCGGCTGAAATGACTACAGAACACTAAATATACCCTCTGCCATTTTATTTATAGTGTCCAAATGCTGAATGTGGAAATATCTCCACTATGTAGAACCTTAAAATGTCCACAAAGAATGAAAAAAGTCGTGTCCATAACAATCCCACAATGCAATGCTCCACATTTTATAAATGTGAAAACTACCATTGGGCAACTCTACAACTGATAGTGCCGAGGGAAAGTGATAATCTGCTCTCCACTCAGTAAATTATTTGGTGTCAATTAAATACGGATTAACGAATGAGTGAATAATGGATTGAGTTTGGACACAGTTCTGGACTGAATCGTTCCTTCTGGACTGGATCGTCCCTCCTGACCTCCTGGACTGAATCGTCCCTCCTGACCTCCTGGACTGGATCGTCCCTCCTGACCTTCTGGACTGAATCGTCCCTCCTGACCTTCTGGACTGAATCGTCCCTCCTGACCTCCTGGACTGGATCGTCCCTCCTGACCTTCTGGACTGAATCGTCCCTCCTGACCTTCTGGACTGAATCGTCCCTCCTGACCTTCTGGACTGGATCGTCCCTCCTGACCTTCTGGACTGAATCGTCCCTCCTGGACTGAATCGTCCCTCCTGACCTCCTGGACTGAATCGTCCCTCCTGACCTTCTGGACTGAATCGTCCCTCCTGACCTTCTGGACTGAATCGTCCCTCCTGACCTTCTGGACTGGATCGTCCCTCCTGACCTTCTGGACTGAATCGTCCCTCCTGACCTTCTGGACTGAATCGTCCCTCCTGACCTTCTGGACTGGATCGTCCCTCCTGACCTTCTGGACTGAATTGTCCCTCCTGACCTTCTGGACTGAATCGTCCCTCCTGACCTTCTGGACTGGATCGTCCCTCCTGACCTTCTGGACTGAATCGTCCCTCCTGACCTTTTGTGGTGCTAACCGTCAGCCTCATACAGTTTTCTCTCATTGCCTTCCACACTCCCAACAGCCACGGGGATCAGGTCTCCATTCATAAACCATATCAGTGAGGCCTTTGCACTGTCGACAGCTGGAGGTGGCATGCAGTTCCTACATCATGGGGACTCAAAACAGGAAAAATTATATAGATATATATAGCTATAAGAATAAATATGAATATATGTAAAGCGATAGAATCCCAATGAGCACAATATTAATGTAAGAGTTATTATCGGAGTATTGAGATGTTACTTTTTTTATTGCTTATATATGAAAGTATACTTAAAATGCTTTATTTTGATCAAAAAAAGACCAAACTACTGTTCTATGGTTGTACCCTCTTGTGTTAGAGCTCGCTGTAGATTTTGAGCCAGCGTTTGTTTCTCTGTGGAGATGTTGCTTAGCATAGCTGCTCGCTCGTGTGTTCATGTATCGGTGGCAATGAAAAAGAAATTAACGCTAACGCATCGCTTTAATACCAAGTTATTTTCTCCATGTGGAGCAAGTTCATCGCTGATTTGTTGCAATCCATCAATTTGTGGGCAGACAGGTGGTGTTTGTTTATGAGGGGGGGGGAGTTGGGACTCCAGTCATTCATACCAGTTTAAACCAGTTTACAGGACAGAACCACGGGGCTCACCAGACCGCCACAGGCCTGCTTCTCTAACCCTCCTTCCTCTAACCCTAACTCTCCGTCTGAATGTTGAATGTTTGCCTTAAAGAAAGAATCCAGTTAGGGAAGCTGCTGATACCCATACCAACTGGTACCGGTCCCAGTACCCTTAAAGTGACACCCATACCAACTGGTACCGGTCCCAGTACCCATAAAGTGACACCCATACCAACTGGTACCGGTCCCAGTACCCTTAAAGTGACACCCATACCAACTGGTACCAGTACCCTTAAAGTGATACCCATACCAACTGGTACCAGTACCCTTAAAGTGACACCCATACCAACTGGTACCGGTCCCAGTACCCATAAAGTGACACCCATACCAACTGGTACCGGTCCCAGTACCCTTAAAGTGACACCCATACCAACTGGTACTAGTACCCTTAAAGTGATACCCATACCAACTGGTACCAGTACCCTTAAAGTGATACCCATACCAACTGGTACCAGTACCCTTAAAGTGACACCCATACCAACTGGTACCGGTCCCAGTACCCATAAAGTGACACCCATACCAACTGGTACCGGTCCCAGTACCCATAAAGTGATACCCATACCAACTGGTACTAGTCCCAGTACCCTTAAAGTGATACCCATACCAACTGGTACCAGTACCCTTAAAGTGATACCCATACCAACTGGTACCAGTCCCAGTACCCTTAAAGTGATACCCATACCAACTGGTACTGGTACCAGTCCAGGTACCCTTAAAGTGATACCCATACCAACTGGTATTATAGTTTGATCAGAAACTAAACTTCATCCTTCTAGCAGTTTTTAATGTATAATTAATATACGAATATCAGAGTTACTATTATAATCTGTGATATCATCATTATGCTATTAAATATCCAGACTCATTGTAGAATGAGACTTTTAGCCTCTGTGTACAGGCTGGTGCCCCCCCTCTCTGCCCCCCCCTCCTCTGCCCCCTCTATGCCCCCCTCTCTGTCCCCCCCCTCCTCTGCCCCCTCTCTGCCCCCCCTCTCTGCCCCCCCCCTCTGTATTGTAATGAACTCAGTGAGTGGCTGTGTGTTTCTGCTCTCCGCTCTTCTTCAGCATGTTCCACTAAGTTTGAGGCTTTAGCTATACGTGATGTTCCCGTTAATGTTTAGCATGCTGCTAAAAGATGTTAAAAACAAAGTTTAAAAAAATGAAGAGTTGTTCCCACATCAAATTAAGAATGAGCAAAGAATGATTAACGTCACAGTGCCATAAATCCATCAGTCATCCAAACACAGTAGAAAAAAAGCTTCATATAAAACATAATGTTTTCTTTCTTTTCTTTTCCAAAAGATATTTTTGGATCTAAATGAAGATGGTTACAGTGTATACATGAAAGTGTGTATGGTGTTTAATAGAAAACATAATATAGAAAATATTTTATCTGTGATTGTTCTGCTGAATGGACTCAAAGATCTGCCGCCAACACATCCTCTGTGGACCAGAACTCTTTACCGGCTGAGACTTTCTGATTGGACTTAGCACCTGTCAGTCGAGCCGCAGGACTTGGCAACGCCTACAGGATCACATGGTGCTAATAAACGACGAAGAGGCTTCACATCACACACAGAGACAGAAGTCAAACTGTGGATGAAGCTGCTGCTCGGCAGGTTTCACAAACTTCTCCTGAATGTTTCCTTCAATGTTTTCTAGAGTTTCAGATTCTGTGTTTTCTAGATTTGTGATCCTCGTTGAGATTCTAGCAGACGAGCAGCGAGGATGCTTTATTCATGACAGAAACCTGCCAACATGTTCACAGAAAGTATGAACCTGATTCATCTCTAACTTCTGTGCAAATTACACTAAAAGAAAAAACATCTAATACTAACGTTTACTATTGGAAACTAAATATTAACACCAGACGAAAATTTGGTATCGATAACGGTGTGAATGGGTTAGCCTTAGCCTTAGCCTAACACGGTTACTAATGAAGTAACTGGGTTAGGGTTAGCCTAACCTTAACCCCCCTAACCCTAACACGGTTACTAATGAAGTAACTGGGTTAGGGTTAGGATTAGCCTAACCTTAACCTTAACCCCCCTAACCCTAACACGGTTACTAATGAAGTAACTGGGTTAGGGTTAGCCTAACCTTAACCCTAACCCAAACCTTAATAATGAATGTATAATACCTAATGAAGTAACTTCAGATCATGGTTCAGGGTTTCTGTTAACATGTGATCTGTACCTTGATTTCTAAGCTAGCACTAAGCTAAGCTAGCACTAAGCTAAGCTAGCTAGTGTTTGGTACTAACCTGAAATCTGAAGTTAAAACTGCTCCAATGTTTTGGGACCTTTACTGACAGTCGGTAGTTTTGTCACGAATTAACTTCCATAAAGCTGCAAATCTGAGTCGAACCACATTCCTGTTTCCGTCTCAACTCATCTCCGGCACGCAGCTTCACTGAGGTCAGACCCAGACCAGGTGAGGTGAGACCCAGACCAGGTGAGGTCAGACCCAGACCAGGTCGTGAGGTCAGACCCAGACCAGGTCGTGAGGTGCGACCCAGACCAGGTCGTGAGGTCAGACCCAGACCAGGTCGTGAGGTCAGACCCAGACCAGGTGAGGTCAGACCCAGACCAGGTCGTGAGGTCAGACCCAGACCAGGTGAGGTCAGACCCAGACCAGGTGAGGTGCGACCCAGACCAGGTCGTGAGGTGCGATCAGGTAACTCAGTGAAGCTGCTGCAGGAAACAGAGCCTGAAGGAAAAATTAGTTTAATGTGAGAGCAGCTGAGCTCACCGCCAGCAGGTCCAGTGGGTCCAGCTGAGCTCACCGCCAGCGGGTCCAGCTGAGCTCACCGCCAGCAGGTCCAGTGGGTCCAGCTGAGCTCACCGCCAGCGGGTCCAGCTGAGCTCACCGCCAGCGGGTCCAGCCGAGCCCACCGCCAGTGGGTCCAGCGGGTCCAGCCGAGCCCACCGCCAGCGGGTCCAGCGGGTCCAGCCGAGCTCTCAGCTGATCTGACACATGACAGGACCTGTTCTACCCAAACTGTGTGAGCTGCATCCCGTGCTGTTTGAGTCTAAAAGATTGTTAACAAACATTAAAGTGTTCAGATTCAGCCTGGATCTTTATTTCTCTCAACACACAGCGAACAAACAGCCGAGAACAATATACCAAATAAAATGTATGTAAAGCATCCTGGAGTCTGTGAGAGGCGCTAATAAATAAATATATAAATAAAACATTATTATTATTGTTATTAGAATAACTTCATATATAAAGTTGTGACATTGAGAGATTTTAATGAGCTGAAGTTACATCAAACACTTTTTATTATATATTTTTAAACTTTTTTTTTTTACTGAAACAATTAAAATGTCTGAACATTTTTTATAATTTTTCAGTAAAGATTTAAACTTTATTTTTTATTTCACGTGTTGTTTAATTTTGGCGTGAGTCGGCCTCCATACTCACCTGCACTCCTCCCTCCTCGCGCCGCTGCTGCCCAGGTAACGATGACGATGATACTTCCTGATTCACCTGGGCACGTTCGTCTCTGATAAACAGCTGCAGCATCTGTGTGAGTACATTTATTCACTTTATATGAACCCGAGCTTTCTTTCTGTCTGCAGCTTCACACTTTATTATAATTCATAACTGATAAACTGCGCGCGCTGTCTTCAGATAAACCTCTTTAAAAATCCGACTGACTTCCGGTCGATGATCCAAAAACTCTTTAACGTCACAAACAAGCAGCTCAGATTTAAAGTGACGAACTGCAGCTTTAAAGTTGTTTACACACAAAACACACACACAAACACACACAAAACACACACACAAACACACACACAGACACACACACAAACACACACACAAACACACACACAGACACACACACACACACACACAAACACACACACAGACACACACACACACACACACAAACACACACACAAACACACACTAACACACACACACACACACACACACACTAACACACACTAACACACAAACACAAACACACACACAGACACACACACAAACACACACACAAACACACGCTCAAACACACACACGCTCACACACACACACACTAACACACACACACTGTCAAAATACACTAAATAACATATAATAATATAGATATTAATATATAATTATTATATTGATGGTAAAAAAGTGCTTATCTGAACTCAAACCTTTATTTATAATTTGTTATTTATTGTATAAGAGGGAAGTAATTCTGGATCACGTTTCTGATCATTTATAATTATATATCTTAATATAATTATATATCTTAATATAATTATATATCTTAATATATATGTAAATAATTATATATATATATATAATTATAACTAAATCTGTTAATGAGTGATTATCATGTAACACTATAATGTGCAGTGTTGGGGTAGTTACTCAAAAAAAGTAATTCATTACTAGTTACTAGTTACTTCTGTAAATTGTAATGAGATTACTTTACTAGTTACTGAATTTGAAAAGTAACTTCACTACTTATTACTTTACTTTCCCATTTCCGTGTAGATACATGGAAAAACATCACTTAGTCTGTCCACATAGTGTTTATTGTATAAAATGTAAAACCATACGAAAGAACACTATCCCTGTCTGAAATATGCCTCACTGTAAAAGCCACAAACAGCTTAGAGGAGGCTACGGTGGGGTCAATGAACACACGTTTCAAAACACAGGCGTCAATGAAAGTGGTCAAAGAAAAATATAAACATAAAGGTCACTTTATCCCATAAAATAAAACAGAAATGCACTTAAAGGGTCGCGGGTATTTTATCTAATATTTTTCTAAACCTGGGCGATTCAATGGTCGACAGGGGAAGCATGTCTTCTACAATGAACCCTGCAACTAGCCTGTTCATTTCTTTCTGTGTTACCTGCTGCGCTCCAAGACTTGACAAAAGCTTGTTGAGGGGGGGTCGGCTGCTCAGTGACTCCTTCAAATGACCGACGAGCAGGATCTTTGGCCACAAGTTTTGTATTGCCATGCTGCGCTGACAAATGCTTAGACAGGTTGCTCATTGACGTGGCAGCAGTTGAAGAACACTTGTCGCCAGGGCATAGAGTGCATTTTTGTCTTTTCGAGAAATAAACTGGAAGTAATGTGCATATCGTCACTGGCCAAAACCCCTATCTCCTTCTCCGGCGTCTCCATCTCCAATTCCCTGCTTCTCACCGGCAGCGACGTCACTCAAATCAAATCGATCTCCATGACAACAGTGCACTGCCCAGGCAAGCACACACACAAGCAACGCGCACGCACACACGCCACTTAACAGATCAGAACTTTACACAAACGCAAACAAGGCAGGGTAACGCAGAAAAACACGTTACTATAGTCTAGTAAAGGAGTGTAGTTACCGATAGTTTTAGTGTAATGCGTTACTTTACTTAGTTACACAAAAAAGTAATATCGTTACTGTAATCCGTTACTCTGTAACTCGTTACCCCCAACACTGATCATGTGATTCATGAAATCAGGAAGTGATTGATGAACTCATGCTGATGTTTGCAGGATGGGCGAGAGCATGAAGACGGAGCTGGTGAGCGCCATCTATCTGCAGGAGGTGGAACTGCAGGAGAGCGCCATCTATCTGCAGGAGGTGGAACTGCAGGAACGACCTGCAGACGCTCAGCAGGACGCCAAGATCAATAACAACGGTCAGCTGACCCCTGATACCCCTGACCCTGATACCCCTAACCCTGATACCCCTGATACCCCGATAACCCTGATACCCCGATAACCCTGATACCCCTGACCCTGATACCCCGATAACCCTGATACCCCTGACCCTGATACCCCGATAACCCTGATACCCCTGATACCCCTAACCCTGATACCCCTGATACCCCGATAACCCTGATACCCCTAACCCTGATACCCCTGATACCCCTAACCCTGATAACCCTGATACCCCTGATACCCCTAACCCTGATAACCCTGATACCCCTGATAACCCTGATACCCCTGACCCTGATAACCCTGATAACCCTGATACCCCTGACCCTGATAACCCTGATAACCCTGATACCCCTGACCCTGATAACCCTGATAACCCTGATACCCCTGACCCTGATAACCCTGATACCCCTGATACCCCTGACCCTGATACCCCTGATACCCCTGACCCTGATAACCCTGATAATCAATAATACACAAGAGAATGAAATCAAGTCAAAGGAAATAGATTCTGTTCTTTAAAGCTGTTTAAAGTCTTGATGATGAAAGCACGGATCAGCTGTCTGAGGTCATGTGACTGTCTGTTGATCAGCTGTCTGAGGTCATGTGACTGTCTGTTGTCTTGGTGATGAGTAGCACGGATCAGCTGTCTGAGGTCATGTGACTGTCTGTTGTCTTGATGATGAAAGCACGGATCAGCTGTCTGAGGTCATGTGACTGTTTGTTGATCAGATGAGACGTTCACCGTGGAGGAAGCTGTGGAGACGATCGGCTTCGGACGATTTCACATCCTGCTGTTTGTGATCATGGGGAGCGCCAACGTAACGCACACACACACACAGTACACACAATACACACAAACAATACACACACACAGACACACACACAGACACAATACACACACAATACACACACACGAGCGTTGTTAACGAGCTGTGTTAACGAGCTGTGTTAACGAGCTTGTTAACGAGCTTGTTAACGAGCTTGTTAACGAGCTGTGTTAACTAGCTGTGTTAACGAGCTTGTTAACGAGCTTTGTTAACGAACTGTGTTAACGAGCTTTGTTAACGAGCTTGTTAACGAGCTTGTTAACGAGCTTGTTAACGAGCTGTGTTAACGAGCTGTGTTAACGAGCTTGTCAACGAGCTTTGTTAACGAGCTGTGTTAATGAGCTGTGTTAACTAGCTTTGTTAACGAGCTTGTTAACGAGCTTGTTAACGAGCTGTGTTAACTAGCTGTGTTAACGAGCTTGTTAACGAGCTTTGTTAACGAACTGTGTTAACGAGCTTTGTTAACGAGCTTGTTAACGAGCTTGTTAACGAGCTTGTTAACGAGCTGTGTTAACGAGCTGTGTTAACGAGCTTGTTAACGAGCTTGTTAACGAGCTGTGTTAACGAGCTGTGTTAACGAGCTTGTTAACGAGCTGTGTTAACGAGCTTGTTAACGAACTGTGTTAACGAACTGTGTTAACGAGCTGTGTTAACGAGCTGTGTTAATGAGCTGTGTTAACGAGCTGTGTTAACGAGCTGTGTTAACGAGCTTTGTTAACGAGCTTGTTAACGAGCTGTGTTAACGAGCTGTGTTAACTAGCTTTGTTAACGAGCTGTGTTAACGAGCTGTGTTAACTAGCTTTGTTAACGAGCTGTGTTAACTAGCTGTGTTAACTAGCTTTGTTAACGAGCTTGTTAACGAGCTTGTTAACGAGCTTTGTTAACGAGCTGTGTTAACGAGCTGTGTTAACGAGCTGTGTTAACTAGCTTTGTTAACGAGCTTGTTAACGAGCTGTGTTAACGAGCTGTGTTAACGAGCTGTGTTAACGAGCTGTGTTAACGAGCTGTGTTAACTAGCTTTGTTAACGAGCTTGTTAACGAGTTTGTTAACGAGCTGTGTTAACGAGCTTTGTTGTCGTCCCCAGATCGTGGAGGCGATGGAGATCATGCTGCTAGCTGTAGTTTCTCCAGAGATTCGATGTGAGTGGCGACTCGATGACTGGCAGGTGGGACTCGTCTCCACGGTAACCAGTGATGCGTTTTAACTTGTCTCCATGGTAACCAGTGATGCTTTTTAAC
>NC_070600.1:26501496-26508996 GCF_027409825.1 Scomber japonicus | reverse complement strand
TGTAACTCACCTGAAACTCACCTGTAACTCACCTGAAACTCAAACTCACCTGTAACTCACCTGAAACTCACCTGAAACTCACCTGAAACTCACCTGTAACTCAAACTCACCTGTAACTCACCTGTAACTCACCTGTAACTCACCTGAAACTCACCTGAAACTCACCTGTAACTCACCTGTAACTCAAACTCACCTGTAACTCACCTGTAACTCACCTGTAACTCACCTGTAACTCACCTGAAACTCAAACTCACCTGTAACTCACCTGTAACTCACCTGTAACTCTTCTGCAGGTTTGTGTTGAAGACCGAGTTCATTCCTGCGAAGCATCGAGCGTTCCTGCTGCCGCTGGCGACTGTGAGTCAAAATGTTTCGACCTTTAACCTTTAACCTTTAACCTTTAACCTTTAACCTTTAACCCTAACAAATGAGTAAGAGTTCACACACCTGAGTGATGTCATCAGATCTCCCAGCATGCCTCTGTGCTCAGGTGTTCTGGATGACGGGCTCCATGCTGATCATCGTGCTCGGGATGCTGGTGGTTCCCACGATGGGCTGGAGGTGGATGATCCGCCTCTCCGTCACCCCGAGCATCATCCTCATCTTCCTCTTCAAGGTCAGCTGACTCTTCCTCATCTTCCTCTTCCTCCTCCTCTCACCCTCATCTTCCTCTTCCTCCTCTAACCCTCATCTTCCTCTTCCTCCTCCTCTAACCCTCATCTTCCTCTTCCTCCTCCTATCACCCTCATCTTCTTCTTCCTCCTCCTCTCACCCTCATCTTCCTCTTCCTCCTCCTCTCACCCTCATCTTCTTCTTCCTCCTCCTCTCACCCTCATCTTCCTCTTCCTCCTCCTCTAACCCTAACCCTCATCCTCCTCTTCCTCCTCCTCTCACCCTCATCTTCCTCCTCCTCTAACCCTCATCTTCCTCCTCCTATCACCCTCATCTTCCTCTTCCTCCTCCTCTCACCCTCATCTTCCTCCGCCTCCTCCTCTAACCCTAACCCTCATCTTCCTCTTCCTCTTCCTCTAACCCTCATCTTCCTCCTCCTCCTCCTCCTCTAACCCTAACCCTCATCTTCCTCTTCCTCCTCCTATCACCCTCATCTTCCTCCTCCTCCTCCTCTAACCCTAACCCTCATCTTCCTCCTCCTATCACCCTCATCTTCCTCCTCCTCCTCCTCTAACCCTCATCTTCCTCTTCCTCCTCCTCTAACCCTCATCTTCCTCTTCCTCCTCCTCTCACCCTCACCCTCATCTTCCTCCTCCTATCACCCTCATCTTCCTCCTCCTCTAACCCTCATCTTCCTCCTCCTCTAACCCTAACCCTCATCCTCCTCTTCCTCTAACCCTAACCCTCATCTTCCTCCTCCTCTAACCCTGACCCTCATCTTCCTCTTCTTCCTCCTCTAACCCTAACCCTCATCTTCCTCCTCCTCTAACCCTCATCTTCCTCTTCCTCCTCCTCTAACCCTAACCCTCATCTTCCTCTTCTTCCTCCTCTAACCCTAACCCTCATCTTCCTCTTCTTCCTCCTCTAACCCTGACCCTCATCTTCCTCCTCCTCCTCCTCTAACCCTAACCCTCATCTTCCTCTTCCTCTTCCTCTAACCCTCATCTTCCTCTTCCTCCTCCTCTAACCCTAACCCTCATCTTCCTCCTCCTCCTCCTCTAACCCTAACCCTCATCTTCCTCTTCCTATCACCCTCATCTTCCTCCTCCTCCTCCTCTAACCCTAACCCTCATCTTCCTCCTCCTATCACCCTCATCTTCCTCTTCCTCCTCCTCTAACCCTAACCCTCATCTTCCTCCTCCTCTAACCCTAACCCTCATCCTCCTCTTCCTCTAACCCTAACCCTCATCTTCCTCCTCCTCTAACCCTAACCCTCATCTTCCTCTTCCTCTAACCCTGACCCTCATCTTCCTCTTCCTCCTCCTCTAACCCTAACCCTCATCTTCCTCCTCCTCCTCCTCCTCTAACCCTAACCCTTATCTTCCTCTTCCTCCTCCTATCACCCTCATCTTCCTCCTCCTCCTCCTCTAACCCTAACCCTCATCTTCCTCCTCCTATCACCCTCATCTTCCTCTTCCTCCTCCTCTAACCCTAACCCTCATCCTCCTCTTCCTCTAACCCTAACCCTCATCTTCCTCCTCCTCTAACCCTAACCCTCATCTTCCTCTTCTTCCTCCTCTAACCCTCATCTTCCTCTTCCTCCTCCTCTAACCCTAACCCTCATCTTCCTCTTCTTCCTCCTCTAACCCTAACCCTCATCTTCCTCCTCCTCTAACCCTGACCCTCATCTTCCTCTTCTTCCTCCTCTAACCCTGACCCTGTCTTCATTGATCAGTTCATTCCTGAGTCGGCTCGTTATAACGTGTCAGCGGGAAACGTTCAGGCTGCCGTCGACACGCTGAACCGAATCGCTAAGATGAACCGATCGTCTCTTCCTCCGGGTCGACTGATGGAGCCGCCGGTGGTGAGCTCAGTGTGTGTGTGTGTGTGTGTGTGTGTGTGTGTGTGTGTATGTGTGTGTTGAATAACAAGCCTCCCTGGTTCCTGATTTAATGGCAGCACTTCCTGTGTGGTCGTTCATGTCTGTGACGTTGTGAATTGTTAACCGGTGAACTTCCTGTTTCAGACGGAGCGAGGCAGCTGGAGGACTCTGCTCAGCCCCGCGTTCAGGAAGACATCTTTCCTGCTCTGGTACTCATGGTAACGTGTCACTTCCTCATGGTAACGTGTCACTTCCTCATGGTAACGTGTCACTTCCTCATGGTAACGTGTCACTTCCTCATGGTAACGTGTCATTTCCTCATGGTAACGTGTCACTTCCTCATGGTAATGAGTCACTTCCTCATGGTAACGTGTCACTTCCTCATGGTATCGTGTCACTTCCTCATGGTAACGTGTCACTTCCTCATGGTAATGAGTCACTTCCTCATGGTATCGTGTCACTTCCTCATGGTAACGTGTCACTTCCTCATGGTAATGAGTCACTTCCTCATGGTAACGTGTCACTTCCTCATGGTATCGTGTCACTTCCTCATGGTAACGTGTCACTTCCTCATGGTAATGAGTCACTTCCTCATGGTAACGTGTCACTTCCTCATGGTATCGTGTCACTTCCTCATGGTAACGTGTCACTTCCTCATGGTAATGAGTCACTTCCTCATGGTAATGAGTCACTTCCTCATGGTAACGTGTCACTTCCTCATGGTAATGAGTCACTTCCTCACGGTAACGTGTCACTTCCTCATGGAAACGTGTCACTTCCTCATGGAAACGTGTCACTTCCTCATGGTAATGAGTCACTTCCTCATGGTAACGTGTCACTTCCTCATGGTAACGTGTCACTTCCTCATGGTAATGAGTCACTTCCTCATGGTAACGTGTCACTTCCTCATGGTATCGTGTCACTTCCTCATGGTAATGATTCACTTCCTCATGGTAATGAGTCACTTCCTCATGGTAACGTGTCACTTCCTCATGGTACCATGTCACTTCCTCATGGTATCGTGTCACTTCCTCATGGTAACGTGTCACTTCCTCATGGTACCGTGTCACTTCCTCATGGTAACGTGTCACTTCCTCATGGTAACGAGTCACTTCCTCATGGTAACGTGTCACTTCCTCATGGTATCGTGTCACTTCCTCATGGTAACGTGTCACTTCCTCATGGTAACGTGTCACTTCCTCATGGTACCGTGTCACTTCCTCATGGTAACGTGTCACTTCCTCATGGTAACGTGTCACTTCCTCATGGTAACGTGTCACTTCCTCATGGTAACGTGTCATTTACTCATAGAAACGTGTCACTTCCTCATGGAAATGTGTCACTTCCTCATGGAAACGTGTCATTTCCTAATGGAAACGTGTCACTTCCTCATGGTACCATGTCACTTCCTCATGGTAACGAGTCACTTCCTCATGGA
The DNA here is from genome assembly GCF_027409825.1 of Scomber japonicus. Lineage (NCBI taxonomy): Eukaryota > Metazoa > Chordata > Actinopteri > Scombriformes > Scombridae > Scomber > Scomber japonicus. Next base: position 26,505,064 of record NC_070600.1, on the reverse strand, counting down.
AACGTGTCACTTCCTCATGGTACCATGTCACTTCCTCATGGTAACGAGTCACTTCCTCATGGTAACTTCCTCATGGTAACGTGTCACTTCCTCATGGTAACGTGTCATTTCCTCATGGTATCGTGTCACTTCCTCATGGTAATGTGTCACTTCCTCATGGTAACGTGTCACTTCCTCATGGTAACGTGTCACTTCCTCATGGTATCGTGTCACTTCCTCATGGTAACGTGTCACTTCCTCATGGTATCGTGTCACTTCCTCATGGTAACGTGTCACTTCCTCATGGTAATGAGTCACTTCCTCATGGTAACGTGTCATTTCCTCATGGTAACGTGTAACTTCCTCATGGTAATGTGTCACTTCCTCATGGTAACGTGTCACTTCCTCATGGTAATGAGTCACTTCCTCATGGTAACGTGTCATTTCCTCATGGTAACGTGTCACTTCCTCATGGTATCGTGTCACTTCCTCATGGTAACGTGTCACTTCCTCATGGTATCGTGTCACTTCCTCATGGTAACGTGTCACTTCCTCATGGTAACGTGTCACTTCCTCATGGTATCGTGTCACTTCCTCATGGTAACGTGTCACTTCCTCATGGTAATGAGTCACTTCCTCATGGTAACGTGTCATTTCCTCATGGTAACGTGTCACTTCCTCATGGTATCGTGTCACTTCCTCATGGTATCGTGTCACTTCCTCATGGTAACGTGTCACTTCCTCATGGTATCGTGTCACTTCCTCATGGTAACGTGTCACTTCCTCATGGTAACGTGTCACTTCCTCATGGTAACGTGTCACTTCCTCATGGTATCGTGTCACTTCCTCATGGTAACGTGTCACTTCCTCATGGTAACGTGTCACTTCCTCATGGTAACGAGTCACTTCCTCCGCAGGTTCGTGGCGTCCTTCTCGTACTACGGCTCGGTGCTGAGCAGCTCGGAGCTGCTGGAGAAGAACTTGCTGTGCATGACGGACCAGATCAGACGCCCCCATGAGGCCGGACGCTGCTACTGCATCCCGTTCGGCCTCAGCGACTACCAGACGCTGCTCATCAGCTGCCTGGGCGAGGTCGCACGTAAGTCCCCCGGCCGTCCCCCAGCCGTCCCCCAGCCGTCCCCCTAAACCACCTTCCTGTCCTCAGTGGTCCCCCTAAACCACCTTCTCTGTCCTCAGTGGTCCCCCTAAACCACCTTCCTGTCCTCAGTGGTCCCCCTAAACCCCTAAACCACCTTCTCTGTCCTCAGTGGTCCCCCTAAACCCCTAAACCACCTTCTCTGTCCTCAGTGGTCCCCCTGAACATCGGCATGCTGAGCCTGGTTGGACGCAGGAAGAGTCTGATGCTGCTTCAGCTGCTGTCGGCCATTTTATTCCTGATGATCAACATCTGCACCACCATGTAAGTCTGACCGGGTTCCGGGTTCCAGTCTGACCGGGTTCAGGGTTCCAGTCTGACCGGGTTCCGGGTTCCAGTCTGACCGGGTTCCGGGTTCCAGTCTGACCGGGTTCAGGGTTCCAGTCTGACCGGGTTCCGGGTTCCAGTCTGACCGGGTTCCTGGTTCCAGTCTGACCGGGTTCCGGGTTCCAGTCTGACCGGGTTCAGGGTTCCAGTCTGACCGGGTTCCGGGTTCCAGTCTGACCGGGTTCCTGGTTCCAGTCTGACCGGGTTCCGGGTTCCAGTCTGACCGGGTTCAGGGTTCCAGTCTGACCGGGTTCCTGGTTCCAGTCTGACCGGGTTCCTGGTTCCAGTCTGACCGGGTTCAGGGTTCCAGTCTGACCGGGTTCAGGGTTCCAGTCTGACCGGGTTCAGGGTTCCAGTCTGACCGGGTTCCGGGTTCTGAGGACTTGTGTCTCTCCTGCAGGTTCGGGTTCACGGTGCTGCTCTTCCTGCTCCGGTCTCTGGTCTCCATGAACTTTAACGTGGTTTATATTTACACGGCGGAGGTACGTCCACATCCTTCAGCTCTAGACCAGGTCTCAGGTCTCAGGTGGATCAGGTCTCAGGTCTCAGGTGTCTCAGGTCTCAGGTCTCAGGTGGATCAGGTCTCAGGTCTCAGGTGGATCAGGTCTCAGGTCTCAGGTGTCTCAGGTCTCAGGTGGATCAGGTCTCAGGTCTCAGGTGGATCAGGTCTCAGGTCTCAGGTGTCTCAGGTCTCAGGTGGATCAGGTCTCAGGTCTCAGGTGTCTCAGGTCTCAGGTGTCTCAGGTGTCTCAGGTGTAACGGGTGTCTCGGGTGTCTCAGGTGTCTCAGGTGTAACAGGTGTCTCAGGTGTCTCAGGTGTAACGGGTGTTTGTGTCTCAGGTGTCTCAGGTGTCTCAGGTGTCTCAGGTGTAACGGGTGTTTGTGTCTCAGGTGTAACGGGTGTTTGTGTCTCAGGTGTCTCAGGTGTAACGGGTGTCTCAGGTGTCTCAGGTGTCTCAGGTGTCTCAGGTGTCTCAGGTGTCTCAGGTGTAACGGGTGTTTGTGTCTCAGGTGTCTCAGGTGTCTCAGGTGTCTCAGGTGTCTCGGGTGTCTCAGGTGTCTCAGGTGTCTCAGGTGTCTCAGGTGTAACGGGTGTCTCAGGTGTAACGGGTGTCTCAGGTGTCTCAGGTGTAACAGGTGTTTGTGTCTCAGGTGTCTCAGGTGTCTCAGGTGTCTCAGGTGTCTCAGGTGTCTCAGGTGTCTCAGGTGTCTCAGGTGTAACGGGTGTCTCAGGTGTCTCAGGTGTCTCAGGTGTCTCAGGTGTCTCAGGTGTCTCAGGTGTAACGGGTGTTTGTGTCTCAGGTGTCTCAGGTGTAACGGGTGTTTGTGTCTCAGGTGTATCAGGTGTCTCGGGTGTCTCAGGTGTCTCAGGTGTCTCAGGTGTCTCAGGTGTCTCAGGTGTAACGGGTGTCTCAGGTGTCTCAGGTGTAACAGGTGTTTGTGTCTCAGGTGTCTCAGGTGTCTCAGGTGTCTCAGGTGTAACGGGTGTTTGTGTCTCAGGTGTAACGGGTGTCTCAGGTGTAACGGGTGTTTGTGTCTCAGGTGTCTCAGGTGTCTCAGGTGTAACGGGTGTTTGTGTCTCAGGTGTAACGGGTGTCTCAGGTGTCTCAGGTGTCTCAGGTGTAACGGGTGTTTGTGTCTCAGGTGTAACGGGTGTCTCAGGTGTCTCAGGTGTATCAGGTGTCTCAGGTGTAACGGGTGTTTGTGTCTCAGGTGTAACGGGTGTCTCAGGTGTCTCAGGTGTCTCAGGTGTAACGGGTGTTTGTGTCTCAGGTGTCTCAGGTGTAACGGGTGTTTGTGTCTCAGGTGTCTCAGGTGTCTCAGGTGTTTGTGTCTCAGGTGTCTCAGGTGTCTCAGGTGTAACGGGTGTCTCAGGTGTCTCAGGTGTCTCAGGTGTCTCAGGTGTAACGGGTGTTTGTGTCTCAGGTGTCTCAGGTGTAACAGGTGTCTCAGGTGTAACGGGTGTCTCAGGTGTCTCAGGTGTAACGGGTGTTTGTGTCTCAGGTGTCTCAGGTGTAACGGGTGTTTGTGTCTCAGGTGTCTCAGGTGTCTCAGGTGTCTCAGGTGTAACGGGTGTTTGTGTCTCAGGTGTCTCAGGTGTCTCAG
>NC_070600.1:26486496-26496496 GCF_027409825.1 Scomber japonicus | reverse complement strand
AGATAGAGAGAGTTTAGTCCAGAGAGGATAGAAGAGAAGAGAAGATAGAGAGAGTTTAGTCCAGAGAGGATAGAAGATAGAGAGAGTTTAGTCCAGAGAGGATAGAAGATAGAGAGAGTTTAGTCCAGAGAGGATAGAAGATAGAGAGAGTTTAGTCCAGAGAGGATAGAAGATAGAGAGAGTTTAGTCCAGAGAGGATAGAAGATAGAGAGAGTTTAGTCCAGAGAGGATAGAAGAGAAGATAGAGAGAGTTTAGTCCAGAGAGGATAGAAGAGAAGATAGAGAGAGTTTAGTCCAGAGAGGATAGAAGATAAGATAGAGAGAGTTTAGTCCAGAGAGGATAGAAGAGAAGAGAGAGAGAGTTTAGTCCAGAGAGGATAGAAGAGAAGAGAAGATAGAGAGAGTTTAGTCCAGAGAGGATAGAAGAGAAGAGAAGAGAGAGAGAGTTTAGTCCAGAGAGGATAGAAGAGAAGAGAAGATAGAGAGAGTTTAGTCCAGAGAGGATAGAAGGTGGTGGTGAGGATGATGAAGGTGGTGGTGAGGATGATGAAGGTGGTGAGGATGATGAAGGTGGTGGGGAGGATGAAGGTGGAGGTGAGGGTGATGAAGGTGGTGAGGATGATGAAGGTGGTGAGGATGATGAAGGTGGTGGGGAGGATGAAGGTGGTGGTGAGGATGATGAAGGTGGTGGTGAGGATGATGAAGGTGGTGAGGATGATGAAGGTGGTGGGGAGGATGAAGGTGGAGGTGAGGGTGATGAAGGTGGTGAGGATGATGAAGGTGGTGAGGATGATGAAGGTGGTGGTGGTGAGGATGATGAAGGAGGTGGGGAGGATGAAGGTGGTGGTGAGGATGATGAAGGTGGTGAGGGTGATGAAGGTGGTGAGGATGATGAAGGTGGTGGTGGTGAGGATGATGAAGGTGGTGGTGGTGAGGATGATGAAGGTGGTGGTGGTGAGGATGATGAAGGTGGTGGTGGTGAGGATGATGAAGGAGGTGAGGATGATGAAGGTGGTGGTGAGGATGATGAAGGTGGTGAGGGTGATGAAGGTGGTGAGGATGATGAAGGTGGTGGTGGTGAGGATGATGAAGGTGGTGAGGGTGATGAAGGTGGTGAGGATGATGAAGGTGGTGGGGATGATGAAGGTGGTGGTGAGGATGATGAAGGTGGTGAGGATGATGAAGGTGGTGGGGATGATGAAGGTGGTGAGGATGATGAAGGTGGTGAGGATGATGAAGGTGGTGAGGATGATGAAAGTGGTGAGGATGATGAAGGAGGTGAGGATGATGAAGGTGGTGAGGATGATGAAGGAGGTGAGGATGATGAAGGTGGTGAGGATGATGAAGGTGGTGAGGATGATGAAGGTGGTGAGGATGATGAAGGTGGTGAGGATGATGAAGGTGGTGGTGAGGATGATGAAGGTGGTGGGGATGATGAAGGTGGTGGTGAGGATGATGAAGGTGGTGAGGATGATGAAGGTGGTGAGGATGATGAAGGAGGTGAGGATGATGAAGGTGGTGAGGATGATGAAGGTGGTGAGGATGATGAAGGAGGTGAGGATGATGAAGGTGGTGAGGATGATGAAGGTGGTGAGGATGATGAAGGTGGTGAGGATGATGAAGGTGGTGAGGATGATGAAGGTGGTGGGGAGGATGAAGGTGGAGGTGAGGGTGATGAAGGTGGTGAGGATGATGAAGGAGGTGAGGATGATGAAGGTGGTGGTGAGGATGATGAAGGTGGTGAGGGTGATGAAGGTGGTGGTGAGGATGATGAAGGTGGTGAGGATGATGAAGGTGGTGGGGAGGATGAAGGTGGTGGTGAGGATGATGAAGGTGGTGGTGAGGATGATGAAGGTGGTGAGGATGATGAAGGTGGTGGGGAGGATGAAGGTGGAGGTGAGGGTGATGAAGGTGGTGAGGATGATGAAGGTGGTGGGGAGGATGAAGGTGGTGGGGAGGATGAAGGTGGAGGTGAGGGTGATGAAGGTGGTGAGGATGATGAAGGTGGTGGTGGTGAGGATGATGAAGGAGGTGAGGATGATGAAGGTGGTGGTGAGGATGATGAAGGTGGTGAGGGTGATGAAGGTGGTGGTGAGGATGATGAAGGTGGTGAGGATGATGAAGGTGGTGGGGATGATGAAGGTGGTGAGGATGATGAAGGTGGTGAGGATGATGAAGGTGGTGAGGATGATGAAGGAGGTGAGGATGATGAAGGTGGTGAGGATGATGAAGGTGGTGGGGATGATGAAGGTGGTGAGGATGATGAAGGTGGTGAGGATGATGAAGGTGGTGGTGAGGATGATGAAGGTGGTGGGGATGATGAAGGTGGTGGTGAGGATGATGAAGGTGGTGGTGGTGAGGATGATGAAGGTGGTGGTGAGGATGATGAAGGTGGTGGGGATGATGAAGGTGGTGGTGGTGAGGATGATGAAGGTGGTGGTGAGGATGATGAAGGTGGTGGGGATGATGAAGGTGGTGGTGGTGAGGATGATGAAGGTGGTGAGGATGATGAAGGTGGTGGGGATGATGAAGGTGGTGAGGATGATGAAGGTGGTGAGGATGATGAAGGAGGTGGTGAGGATGATGAAGGTGGTGGTGGTGAGGATGATGAAGGAGGTGAGGATGATGAAGGAGGTGAGGATGATGAAGGTGGTGGGGATGATGAAGGTGGTGGTGGTGAGGATGATGAAGGTGGTGGTGAGGATGATGAAGGAGGTGAGGATGATGAAGGAGGTGAGGATGATGAAGGTGGTGGTGAGGATGATGAAGGAGGTGAGGATGATGAAGGTGGTGGTGAGGATGATGAAGGTGGTGGTGGTGAGGATGATGAAGGTGGTGGTGAGGATGATGAAGGAGGTGAGGATGATGAAGGAGGTGAGGATGATGAAGGTGGTGGTGAGGATGATGAAGGTGGTGGTGAGGATGAAGGTGGTGAGGATGATGAAGGTGGTGGTGAGGATGAAGGTGGTGAGGATGATGAAGGAGGTGGGGATGATGAAGGTGGTGAGGATGATGAAGGTGGTGGTGGTGAGGATGATGAAGGTGGTGAGGATGATGAAGGTGGTGGTGAGGATGATGAAGGTGGTGAGGATGATGAAGGTGTGCTCTTTAAGCTGGTTAGCTCAGACAGATTAGCGGGGGGGGGGGGTGTCACTGCGCGCGCACGTGATTAAAGTGGATTAGACGAAGCGTCTGAAGAACAGCTGAGAGTGAGTCCTTCATTTCTGTTATCATTAATGTGTGTGTATAACTGTGTGTGTGTGTGTTACTGTGTGTGTGTGTGTGTGTGTGTGTGTGTGTGTGTGTGTGTGTTACTGTGTGTGTGTGTGTGTGTGTGTGTGTGTGTGTGTGTGTGTTACTGTGTGTCTGTGTGTGTAACTCTGTATGTGTGTGTTACTGTGTGTGTGTGTGTGTGTGTGTAACTCTGTCTGTGTGTGTGTGTTACTGTGTGTGTGTGTGAGTGTGTGTTACTGTGTGTGTGTGTGTTACTGTGTCTGTGTGTGTTACTGTGTGTGTGTGTGTTACTGTGTGTGTGTGTGTGTTACTGTGTGTGTGTGTGAGTGTGTGTTACTGTGTGTGTGTGTGTGTTACTGTGTCTGTGTGTGTTACTGTGTGTAACTGTGTGTCTGTGTGTGTATAACTGTGTGTGTGTCTGAGGGTCCAACGACTCATAGATGGATAGAAAGATAGATGGATAGATCGTCGTCATAGTAACACAACACGCTTAAATATTCTTCATAATGAAAATCTTGTGTGTGTGTAACTGTGTATGTGTGTGGCAGGTTGGAGGGGCCTAGCCCTATGTTGGAGGGGCCCAGCCCTATGTTGGAGGAGCCCAGCCCTATGTTGGAGGGGCCCAGCCCTATGTTGGAGGGGCCCAGCCCTAGGTTGGAGGGGCCCCAGCCCTAGGTAAGAGGGGCCCAGCCCTACGTTGGAGGGGCCCAGCCCTACGTTGGAGGGGCCCAGCCCTATGTTGGAGGGGCCCAGCCCTACGTTGGAGGGGCCCAGCCCTACGTTGGAGGGGCCCAGCCCTATGTTGGAGGGCCCCAGCCCTATGTTGGAGGGGCCCAGCCCTATGTTGGAGGAGCCCAGCCCTATGTTGGAGGGGCCCAGCCCTATGTTAGAGGGGCCTAGCCCTATGTTGGAGGGGCCCAGCCCTATGTTGGAGGGGCCCCAGCCCTAGGTTAGAGGGGCCCAGCCCTACGTTGGAGGGCCCCAGCCCTACGTTGGAGGGCCCCAGCCCTAGGTTGGAGGGCCCCAGCCCTATGTTGGAGGGGCCCAGCCCTATGTTAGAGGGGCCTAGCCCTATGTTGGAGGGGCCCAGCCCTATGTTAGAGGGGCCAGCCCTATGTTGGAGGGGCCCAGCCCTGTGTTAGAGGGGCCCAGCCCTATGTTGGAGGGGCCCAGCCCTATGTTAGAGGGGCCTAGCCCTAGGTTAGAGGGGCCCAGCCCTACGTTGGAGGGGCCCCAGCTCTGACTGATGATATCACAGCATCTAAACTACTCCCTGTTCCTCAGATGGCGAGCTGGACTCCATCGTCTTTCCCATAATGCCTTGCAGCCTCTGGGGTCGCCATGGGAGATGAGTCGTACCCAGAATGCAGAGCCCAGGAGTTGTTTGATGAGTTTGTTGCCGCAGCAACCTGCAGGGCGGTGCTGCGCTCCTTCAGCCAGCTGTGTGAACATCTGCAGCTCGACCCAATCACAGCTGAGCGCCCGCTGTACCGGCCAATCAAACGCCGCCTCAACTACTGGAAGGCCAACGGCCTGTGGGCCAAACTGGACCGCCGTGCCTCCCAGGACCAGTACCTGAGGGCCCGGGCCTGCTCTGGCACCACGGTAACTCTATATATGGTATAGGATGGTATAGGTTGGTATAGGATGGTATAGGTTGGTATAGGATGGTATAGGATGGTATAGGATGGTATATGTTGGTATAGGATGGTAAAGGATGGTATAGGATGGTATAGGATGGTATAGGTTGGTATAGGATGGTATAGGATGGTATAGGATGGTATAGGATGGTATATGTTGGTATAGGATGGTATAGGATGGTATAGGTTGGTATAGGATGGTATAGGATGGTATAGGATGGTATAGGTTGGTGTAGGATGGTATAGGATGGTATAGGATGGTATAGGATGGTATAGGATGGTAAAGGATGGTATAGGATGGTATAGGATGGTATAGGTTGGTATAGGATGGTATAGGTTGGTATAGGATGGTATAGGATGGTATAGGATGGTATAGGATGGTATATGTTGGTATAGGATGGTATAGGATGGTATAGGTTGGTATAGGATGGTATAGGATGGTAGAGGATGGTATAGGATGGTATAGGATGGTAAAGGTTGGTATAGGATGGTATAGGATGGTATGGGATGGTATAGGATGGTAGAGGATGGTATAGGATGGTATAGGATGGTAAAGGTTGGTATAGGATGGTATAGGATGGTATAGGTTGGTATAGGATGGTATAGGATGGTAAAGGAAGGTATAGGATGGTATAGGATGGTATAGGATGGTATATGTTGGTATAGGATGGTATAGGATGGTATAGGATGGTATAGGATGGTATAGGATGGTAAAGGAAGGTATAGGATGGTATAGGATGGTATAGGATGGTATAGGATGGTATAGGATGGTATAGGTTGGTATAGGATGGTATAGGATGGTAAAGGAAGGTATAGGATGGTATAGGATGGTATAGGATGGTATATGTTGGTATAGGATGGTATAGGATGGTATAGGATGGTATAGGTTGGTATAGGTTGGTATAGGATGGTATAGGATGGTAAAGGAAGGTATAGGATGGTATAGGATGGTATAGGATGGTATAGGATGGTATAGGTTGGTATAGGATGGTATAGGATGGTAAAGGAAGGTATAGGATGGTATAGGATGGTATAGGATGGTATATGTTGGTATAGGATGGTATAGGATGGTATAGGTTGGTATAGGTTGGTATAGGATGGTATAGGATGGTATAGGATGGTATAGGATGGTAAAGGAAGGTATAGGATGGTATAGGATGGTATAGGATGGTATATGTTGGTATAGGATGGTATAGGATGGTATAGGATGGTATAGGATGGTATAGGTTGGTATAGGATGGTATAGGATGGTAAAGGAAGGTATAGGATGGTATAGGATGGTATAGGATGGTATAGGATGGTATAGGATGGTATATGTTGGTATAGGATGGTATAGGATGGTATAGGATGGTATAGGTTGGTATAGGTTGGTATAGGATGGTATAGGATGGTAAAGGAAGGTATAGGATGGTATAGGATGGTATAGGATGGTATAGGATGGTATATGTTGGTATAGGATGGTATAGGATGGTATAGGATGGTATAGGATGGTATAGGGTGGTATAGGATGGTAGAGGATGGTATATGTTGGTATAGGATGGTATAGGTTGGTATAGGTTGGTATAGGATTGTATAGGATGGTATAGGATGGTAAAGGATGGTATAGGATGGTATAGGATGGTATAGGATGGTATAGGTTGGTATAGGATGGTATAGGTTGGTATAGGATGGTATGGGATGGTATGGGATGGTATGGGATGGTATAGGTTGGTATAGGTTGGTATAGTATGGTATAGGATGGTATAGGATGGTATAGGTTGGTATAGGATGGTATAGGATGGTATAGGATGGTAAAGGATGGTATAGGATGGTATAGGATGGTATATGTTGGTAAAGGATGGTATAGGATGGTATAGGTTGGTATAGGATGGTATAGGATGGTATATGTTGGTAAAGGATGGTATAGGATGGTATAGGATGGTATATGTTGGTAAAGGATGGTATAGGATGGTATAGGATGGTAAAGGATGGTATAGGATGGTAAAGGATGGTATAGGATGGTATATGTTGGTATAGGATGGTATGGTATGGTATAGGATGGTATAGGATGGTATAGGATGGTATAGTATGGTATAGGATGGTATAGGATGGTAGAGGATGGTGTAGGATGGTATAGGATGGTATAGGATGGTATAGGTTGGTAAAGGATGGTATAGGATGGTATATGATGGTATATGTTGGTATAGGATGGTATAGGATGGTAAAGGATGGTATAGGATGGTATATGTTGGTAAAGGATGGTATATGATGGTATATGATGGTATAGGTTGGTATAGGATGGTATAGGATGGTATATGATGGTATATGTTGGTATAGGATGGTATAGGATGGTAAAGGATGGTATAGGATGGTATATGATGGTATAGGATGGTATAGGATGGTATATGATGGTATATGTTGGTATAGGATGGTATAGGATGGTAAAGGATGGTATAGGATGGTATATGTTGGTAAAGGATGGTATAGGATGGTATAGGATGGTAAAGGATGGTGTAGGATGGTGTAGGATGGTAAAGGATGGTAGAGGATGGTATAGGATGGTAGAGGATGGTAAAGGATGGTATAGGATGGTATAGGATGGTAAAGGATGGTATAGGATGGCATAGGTTGGTATAGGATGGTATAGGTTGGTATAGGATGGTATAGGTTGGTATAGGATGGTATAGGATGGTATAGGATGGTATAGGATGGTATAGGTTGGTATAGGATGGTATAGGATGGTATAGGATGGTATAGGTTGGTATATGTTGGTATAGGTTGGTATAGGATGGTATAGGATGGTATAGGATGGTATAGGATGGTATAGGTTGGTATAGGATGGTATAGGATGGTATGGGATGGTATGGGATGGTATAGGTTGGTATAGGATGGTATAGGATGGTATAGGATGGTATAGGATGGTATAGGTTGGTATAGGATGGTATAGGATGGTAAAGGATGGTATAGGATGGTAGATGTTGGTAAAGGATAGTATAGGATAGTATAGGAAGTACTCTGCTTTCTGTGATTGGTCCATGTGTGGTGACATCACTGTGACTCTCTCTCTCATTGGTCAGTGCGTGGTGGTGGGTGCGGGCCCCTGTGGTCTGAGGGCCGCTGTGGAGCTGGGCTTTCTGGGGGCCCGGGTGGTGCTGCTGGAGAAGAGAGACTCATTCTCCAGGAACAACGTGCTGCACCTGTGGCCCTTCACCATCCACGACCTGCGGGGCCTCGGGGCCAAAAAGTTCTACGGGAAGTTCTGTGCCGGCTCTATCGACCACATCAGTGAGTGTGTCCTCCATCACACCAGACAGTCCCATGACGCCTCCGTCAGCTGTTTCCTGTTTCCTGTCTGCAGGTATCCGGCAGCTGCAGCTCGTCCTCCTGAAGGTGGCACTGTTGTTGGGGGTCGAAGTTCATGTCAGCGTGGAGTTCAAACAGCTGCTGGAGCCCCCCGAGGACCAGAATCACAGTGAGGGTCCCAGAGTTAACCTGCAGAGTCACAGTGAGGGTCCCAGAGTTAACCTGCAGAGTCACAGTGAGGGTCCCAGAGTTAACCTGCAGAGTCACAGTGAGGGTCCCAGAGTTAACCTGCAGAGTCACAGTGAGGGTCCCAGAGTTAACCTGCAGAGTCACAGTGAGGGTCCCAGAGTTAACCTGTAGAGTCACAGTGAGGGCCCCTTATTTAACCTGCAGAGTCACAGTGAGGGTCCCAGAGTTAACCTGCAGAGTCACAGTGAGGGTCCCAGGGTTAACCTGCAGAGTCACAGTGAGGGTCCCAGAGTTAACCTGTAGAGTCACAGTGAGGGTCCCAGAGTTAACCTGCAGACTCACAGTGAGGGTCCCAGAGTTACCTGTCTATCTGTGTACCTGTCTATCTGTGTACCTGTCTACCTGTGTACCTGTCTATCTGTGTACCTGTCTACCTGTCTACCTGTCTATCTGTGTACCTGTCTGTCTGTGTACCTGTCTATCTGTGTACCTGTCTGTCTGTCTATCTGTGTACCTGTCTGTCTGTGTACCTGTCTACCTGTCTATCTGTCTACCTGTCTACCTGTCTACCTGTCTACCTGTCTATCTGTCTACCTGTCTATCTGTGTACCTGTCTATCTGTGTACCTGTCTACCTGTCTACCTGTCTACCTGTCTATCTGTGTACCTGTCTATCTGTGTACCTGTCTGTCTGTCTACCTGTCTACCTGTCTACCTGTCTACCTGTCTACCTGTCTGTGTACCTGTCTACCTGTCTACCTGTCTACCTGTCTACCTGTCTACCTGTCTGTGTACCTGTCTACCTGTCTACCTGTCTGTCTGTCTACCTGTGTACCTGTCTGTCTGTGTACCTGTCTACCTGTCTGTCTACCTGTCTGTCTACCTGTCTGTCTACCTGTCTACCTGTCTACCTGTCTGTCTACCTGTCTATCTGTCTACCTGTCTGTCTACCTGTCTATCTGTGTACCTGTCTACCTGTCTACCTGTCTGTCTACCTGTCTACCTGTCTACCTGTCTATCTGTGTACCTGTCTATCTGTGTACCTGTCTATCTGTGTACCTGTCTCTCAGAGGTGGGCTGGAGGATGGAGGTGGTTCCGAGGTCTCATCCTGTCAGTCAGCTGGAGTTTAATGTGATCATCGGAGCGGACGGACGCAGGAACACGCTGCCAGGTCGTCCAATTACTGCGCTTCTTTAACGAGGTCTGTAGCTGTGTATGAAGCTCTCTGATTGGCCAGTGTGTCCCGACAGGTTTTAGGCGTAAAGAGTTCAGAGGGAAGCTCGCCATCGCCATCACAGCCAACTTCAAGAACAGGAACACCACCGCTGAGGCCAAAGTGGAGGAAATCAGTGGAGTGGCCTTCATCTTCAACCAGAGGTTCTTCCAGGAGCTGCGACAGGAAACGGGTCCGAACGCTCGCTAACGTCTCGTTAACGTCTCGTTAACGTCTCGCTAACGTCTCGTTAACGTCTCGCTAACGTCTCGTTAACGTCTCGTTAACGTCTCGTTAACCTGCTGATGAATCTATTAATGTGTGTGTGTGTGAATCCTTTCAGGGATCGACCTCGAGAACATTGTGTACTACAAAGACGACACGCACTACTTCGTGATGACGGCAAAGAAACAGAGTCTACTGGAGAAAGGAGTCATTCTGC
>NC_070600.1:26468996-26476496 GCF_027409825.1 Scomber japonicus | reverse complement strand
CACACACACACACACACACACCACGCACCCAGCGGTGAGTCACACACACACACACACACACACACACACCACACACACACCACACACCCAGCGGTGAGTCATACACACACACACACACACACACACACACACACACACACACCATCATCATCATCGGCGGTCACTCGAAACGACTACGATCAAAGGCCTTTGTCAGGTCTATGAAGGGTTAGGGTTAGGAGTTGGCGGGCTGTGAAGATCATATCTGCCTCTCGATGGACGAAAGCCGCTCTGTGGTTCTGGGAGTATTTCCTCAGACAGTGGCAACTACACGATTAGCGAGAACACGAGCAAGTACTGTGCCAGTTGTTGACAGGAGTGAGATGCCTCTGTAGTTTCCACAATCAGCTTTGAGGGTGGTTTGGCAGGTGTCGAGGATAGTGGACCTAAGCAGGTTCCAGTGCTCTTTGATGTTCTCTGGGTATTCCTGTTTGAGACTTTCTCCAAGAGAAGCCTGAAGCTGCTGCTGGGCGGCAGTTACATTCAGGCTTTCAAGGTTTAGTCTCTGCCAGCTCTGCTTCTTCTGCAATCTCCTCTTCCTCTTGAGTTTGATGGACATTGTGGATCGTATAAGGCGGTGATCTGTCCAGCAGTCGTCGGAGTTGATCATGGCCTTAGTGATGTTAACATCACGCTGATCCCTGGTTCTAACAATGACATGATCAATAAGATGCCACTGCTTGGAACGAGGGTGTCTCCATGAAGCCTTGAATTTGTTCTTCTGGAGAAAGATGGTGTTAGTGATGGTAGGATCGTACTGAGCACATTTGCTGAGAAGCAGAACTCCATCGGAGTTGATGTTTCCAATGCCTTTCTTGCCAACGGCCCTTCCAGAGGTGGTGGTCTCGGCCGACTCTGGCATTGAAATCTCCCAGAAGAATGATCTTGTCCTCCTTGGGGATTTTTGACAGTGTCTCATCCAGATAGGCATAGAAAGTCTCTTTCATTTCCTCATTGGAAACAAGGGTAGGTGCATAGGCACTCACGACTGTTGCCATCTGGTTGTTGGAAAGCACCAGACGGAGAGTCATCAGATGCTCACTGATTCCCACAGGGAGTTCAGAGAGGTGACTGATCAGTTGGTTCCTAATGGCAAACCCAACCCCATGGATCCTGAGCTCATCTGCTGCTTTCCCTTTCCAGAAAAATGTGTAGCCACCCTTCTCCTCCTTCAGATGACCTTCCTCAGCCCGTCGAGTTTCTGAGAGAGCAGCTATGTCAATCTGACATCTCCTCAGTTCTCTAGCAATGATGGCGGTTCTCCTCTCCGGCCTGTCACTGGTTTGCAGCGTCCATCAGTGTGCGCACATTCCAGGCTCCAAAATTCATGGTTCTGTGTTTCTGACCGTATATTGGTGATCCCTCTGAACGCGGTAATCCAGACGGGAGGTTTGAGGCAGGCTATTTTTAGGGCACCTGTTCTAGCCCCTTCCCTGTCAAGGGTGAGCAGAGTGGATCCTAAAAAGGGCTGCTCAGTCGTGGATGTAGCTACCGAAGGGCTCTTTCTGCCTCGGTCCAAGAGTCCAGCGGTCATCTGGCATCCACCGCCTGATGTGCCAGCTTGTGACTAAGGGCTTCCAGACTTCACAATCCTGCCCCCGTCGCCACTTACTGGTCACCACAGGACTTAACCCGGGATGTTAGGTGGATTTCCTTGAAGAAGACGCCTGTGCGTGAACGTGTTTAGTGTGGGGAGACTGGTAGTGGGTAGTGGTAGTGGTAGTGGTAGTGGTAGTGGTAGTGGGTAGTGGTAGTGGTAGTGGGTAGTGGTAGGTAGTGGGTAGTGGGTTTAGTGTGGGGAGACTGGTGCACATACCGCCACCACACAGACCTTGACAGATCGGGGTCAGGATCCAGTGGCATGGACTCCAAGACGACCGGTGACCGGTTTCTGCTGCAGCCTTCGTCCGCACGCTGGTGTTGCTGCATGCCGCGTCTCTGGGGCCCACTGCTGCTCCGAGATCCCGTACAGCTTAGCCTGGAAACCGTGGGGTACCAGTTACCGTGTGTGGCCACGAGGAGGCGAGTACGAGTCTTGGCGGTGGAGAGGCTACGTACCGGCTGAGGAGGCGAGTACGAGTCTTGGCGGTGGAGAGGCTACGTACCGGCTGAGGAGGCGAGTACGAGGAGGCGAGTACGAGTCTTGGCGGTGGAGAGGCTACGTACCGGCTGAGGAGACTTACGCGCTCGGCTCCTCTTTTCACCCCCGGTAACGGAGTGCTAGCCGGCGGCGGGAGCTGAAAGCAGAAAAGTAGCAAGCAGAGGCAGCATGCACTAACTACAGGCACTACTACTGCAACACTACCCACATACACACACACACACACACACACACACACACACACACACACACACACACACACACACACTCGCACACACACACAAACACACACACACACACACACACACACACACACACCAGCAGAACATCAGTAGAACATCGGTTCTCTTCTTCTTCCATCAGGGATGTTCTACTGTCTGCAGCACTGCGACTCTCATCTGAGGAAGAGACCGGTTCCGTCTGAAAGAACTTCTTCTCATCGGACTTCAGTCGTAAGAACTTTTTGTCTCAATAAAGATTCAGATTTAATCAGCTTCACACTTTCTGTAATAAGAGAAGAGTGTTTATGTAAATATTCTGTATCAGATTATATTTATTTATTATACTGATATCAGGGTTAGGGTCAGTAGACCTCAGTGACTGTTAGGGTCTGTGTCTGACTCATGGTAGTAAAGCTGGGTGCGTTTGTTTCGTATACAGGCGTCTCTGGGATCGGCTCGCTCCTCCGCTGACTCCGGACCGACCGACCGCCATCGCTCCTCCGCTGACTCTCTGATCTCCGGACCGACCGACCGCCATCGCTCCTCCGCTGACTCTCTGATCTCCGGACCGACCGACCGCCATCGCTCCTCCGCTGACTCTCTGATCTCCGGACCGACCGACCGCCATCGCTCCTCCGCTGACTCTCTGATCTCCGGACCGACCGACCGCCGTCGCTCCTCCGGTGAGTTTGCTTCACCGCATCGTCTCTCAGTCATCACGTCTCCACTCGCTCCTTAAACGGGAATCAATGTGGGCTTTAGTGTGTGTGTGTTTCTGTGTGTGTGTATGTGTGTGTGCGGCTGTGTACGTGTGTATGCAGCGGTGTCTCTGATGGAGGCGGGGAGGAAGCTGCAGGCGACGCCAGAGAGGATCGAACTGGAAAACTACCGGCGGAGCTCGAAGGTGGAGACGGAGCCGCTGGAGGAGAGCGAGGAGCCGGAGGAGGTTCCTGAGGAGCTGCTGAACCGCTTCAACCTGAGCATGGAGGAGGAACACGCCAACAGGTCAGAGGTCACGCTGAACATACAACAAACACGCCAACAGGTCAAAGGTCACGCTGAACATACAACAAACACGCCAACAGGTCAGAGGTCACGCTGAACATACAACAAACACGCATACAGGTCAAAGGTCACGCTGAACATACCACGAACACGACAACAGGTCAAAGGTCATAATTATAATGATCACAGCTGTGACCATAGAGAGACTTTTATTTTATCATTCCTCACTTCCTGGGAGGAATTATTTCCATAAATAAGCTCCTCCTCCTCTCCTCCCCTTCCTCCTCCTCCTCCTCCTCTCTTCCCCTTCTCCTCCTCCTCTCCTCTCCTCCCCTTCCTCCTCCTCTTCCTCCTCCTCTTCTCCGCTCCTCCCCTTCCTCCTCCTCCTCTCCTCTCCTCCCCTTCCTCCTCCTCCTCCTCTTCTCCCCTCCTCCCCTTCCTCCTCCTCTTCCTCCTCCTCCTCCTCCTCTTCCTCCTCCTGTTTTTCTGTGTTCAGCTCAGAGTCAGAGATGGAGGAGGGGAGAGGCGGAGGCCGTTGGCACCGTGTGACCTCTGAGACGGCCAGAGCTTCATGGAGGGAAGCTCTGCAGCTCCACCTCCACCTGAGAGACGAGGAGGAGGGGGAGGAGGAGGAGGAGGAGGAAGAGGAGGAGGAGGAGGAGGAGGAGGAGGAGGAGGAGGAAGAAGAGGAGGAGGAGGAGGAGGAGGAGGAGGAAGAGGAGGAGGAAGGTGAAGATGAAGAGCTGGGAGGCAGTGATGTGGAGTCCAGTGACGGTAGGTCTCAGTTTAGTTTCATGTTTTCTGTCAGGTGTGTGTGTGTGTGTGTGTGTGTGTGTGTGTGTGTGTGTGTGTGTGTGTGTGTGTGTGTGTGTGTGTGTGTGTGTGTGTCTGTGTGTGTGTCTGTGTGTGTGTCTGTGTGTGTGTGTGTGTGTGTGTGTTTCTGATGTGAAATGACAGAACTCATTTTATTTTATTTAAGGAAGTGATGTCACACCTGTGGAGCTTGACTCCACCTCCTCTGACACCACACCTGCCCTTCTGCACACCTTCACCTTCACCTGTGACTCCGCCTCTCGCCCCGACACCCTCCACCGCCTCCTTCATCACCACACCTGACTCCGCCCCCTCCAGCTTAGAGGATAGAGAGGAAACCCCGCCCATACAGCTCACACCTGTGGTCGTCATGGAAACAGCAGCTCAGGGACACGCCCCCCTACCTGCTGCATGGGGAGGAGCCAGAGGGCGGGGCTCTTTTGATGACATCAGCCCTGAACTCCCGCCCCTCGTCTGCAGGAGAGGGGGGGCGGGGTCAGGCGAGGAGGGGGCGGGGCCAGGCGAGGAGGGGGGAAGGAGGAGACACAGAGGACGCACTCTCCCCCCTCAACCGCCTCAACCCCCCCTGCAGGCCGGAGGCGGGGCTCTCCTCTACCTGAGGGGTCTATTGGAGGCTCCGCCCCTCAGACAGGTGCAGGGGGGCGCGGCTCTCAGACAGGTGCAGGGGGGCGGGGCCAGGGCCCTGTGGAGGGCGTTTTCCCTGGAAACAGGAGGAAGAGGAGGAGGGGCGGGGCTTCACTGCCAGGTGCACAGAAGCTGAAGAAGGAAGCAGCCAATCCCAGGAGAGCTACAGGTGGGTAGCGTTAGGGTTAGTGATGTCACTGTGATGAGGTCATGATTCTACTTCCTGTTTGCTGTCTCAGAGGTGAGAAGAGGGTTAGGGTTAGTGATGTCACTGTGATGAGGTCATGATTCTACTTCCTGTTTGCTGTCTCAGAGGTGAGAAGAGGGTTAGGGTTAGTGATGTCACTGTGATGAGGTCATGATTCTACTTCCTGTTTGCTGTCTCAGAGGTGAGAAGAGGTTTCACTCTGACTGAAGACTCTGATCTGGACTCGTTGTCTCTGCTGCAGAGGTGTTCGCTGAGTCCCCGAAAACGTAAGACCCCAACTCACCTCAGTCATGGTGATCAATACTTTATATGATCAATACTTTATCTATCAATACTTTATATTTAAATATCTGAGCAGCTCTGAAATACAACCAATAAAATCCAACATATTCAATTATTAATTAACTAACCCTAACCCTACAGTTATTATCTATAGAATACATTATATTATATTACTATAAATATATATATAATGTATATATTACTATATATATATATATATATATATATATATATATATATATTATATTATATTACTATAAATATATATATAATGTATATATTACTATATATATATATTATATTATATTACTATAATATATATATAATGTATATATTACTGTATATATATATATATATATATATATATATATATATATATATATATTATATTATATTACTATAAATATATATATAATGTATATATTACTATATATAGACATGAATATATAAATGTGCATCAGCGTTAACTGTCCTCTGGTGTCGTAGCTTCGTCTGCAGCTCATCGATCTCACGTCTGAACTTCAAAGAGTCTCAATAAAAGAAGAAGAAGAAGAAGAAGAAGGAGAGCAGGTAGGATCAGCTGCTCTACAGCGCCCCCACCCCCCTAACCCCCCTAACCCTAACCCCCTAGGGTATATAGAAGAAGAAGAAGAGCAGGTAGCATCAGCTGACTGAACCGAGCTCTGAACAGTGAGAAGGCCTCAGTAGGAGGGTCAGACCGGCTCTACAGCTCTACAGCTTCCCCTAACCCCCCCAACCCCCCCCAACCCCCTAACCCTAACCTCAGTAGGAAGGTCAGACCGGCTCTACAGCTCTACAGCTTCCCCTAACCCCCCTAACCCCCCAACCCCCCCAACCCCCTAACCCCCCAACCCCTAACCCTAAACCTCAGTAGGAAGGTCAGACCGGCTCTACAGCTCTACAGCTTCCCTAACCCCCCCAACCCCCCAACCCCCCCCAACCCCCCCAACCCCCTAACCCTAAACCTCAGTAGGAAGGTCAGACCGGCTCTACAGCTCTACAGTGCCCCCCAACCCCCCCAACCCCCAACCCCCTAACCCCCCCAACCCCCTAACCCTAAACCTCAGTAGGAAGGTCAGACCGGCTCTACAGCTCTACAGTGCCCCCCAACCCCCAACCCCCCAACCCCTAACCCCTAACCCCCTAGAAGAACATGGAGCCCTTTACTCCAGATTGATGTAGAGAAAGAACATTTGGTACACATGTAACACGACCTCTCTCTCTCTCTCTCTCTCTCTGTCTCTCTCTCTCTCTCTCTCTCTGTCTCTCTCTCTGTCTCTCTCTCTCTCTCTCTCTCTCTCTCTCCTCTCTCTCTCTCTCTCTCTCTCTCTCTCTCTCTCTCTCTCTCTCAGGTTGCTTACGTTCCTCACGCACTCGCTTTTAAACGAGCGTACGCCATCAAGGTACAAACCTGGTTCTAGTCTCTGTCCCTCACACCTGTAACTGGCTCCCAGTCAGCTCTAAAGTCTTTACACTGGCTCCCAGTCAGTTCTACAGTCTTTACACTGGCTCCCAGTCAGCTCTAAAGTCTTTACACTGGCTCCCAGTCAGTTCTAAAGTCTTTACACTGGCTCCCAGTCAGTTCTAAAGTCTTTACACTGGCTCCCAGTCAGTTCTACAGTCTTACACTGGCTCCCAGTCAGTTCTAAAGTCTTTACACTGGCTCCCAGTCAGTTCTACAGTCTTTACACTGGCTCCCAGTCAGTTCTAAAGTCTTTACACTGGCTCCCAGTCAGCTCTAAAGTCTTTACACTGGCTCCCAGTCAGTTCTAAAGTCTTTACACTGGCTCCCAGTCAGTTCTAAAGTCTTTACACTGGCTCCCAGTCAGTTCTAAAGTCTTTACACTGGCTCCCAGTCAGCTCTAAAGTCTTTACACTGGCTCCCAGTCAGTTCTAAAGTCTTTACACTGGCTCCCAGTCAGTTCTAAAGTCTTTACACTGGCTCCCAGTCAGTTCTAAAGTCTTTACACTGGCTCCCAGTCAGTTCTAAAGTCTTTACACTGGTTCCCAGTCAGTTCTAAAGTCTTTACACTGGCTCCCAGTCAGTTCTAAAGTCTTTACACTGGTTCCCAGTCAGCTCTAAAGTCTTTACACTGACTCCCAGTCAGTTCTAAAGTCTTTACACTGGCTCCCAGTCAGCTCTAAAGTCTTTACACTGGCTCCCA
>NC_070600.1:26428996-26463996 GCF_027409825.1 Scomber japonicus | reverse complement strand
AAACCTGAAGTTTGTGTTTCTCATTTCTACAAACAGATCCAGAGATAGATAGAGAGATATATATATCTATATCTATATATATATATATATATAGATATAGATATAGATATAGATAAATAGAGAATAGAATAGATTAATAGATTTATTGATTTCTGATCAGACTTTATTAAATATTCTACGTCAGTTTGAAGTTATGTAAATGAACTTATTTAGCGTCATTATGACTCCATCCTGCTCATCAGAGGGAAACTAACCGCTCATACACCGTTGCCATAGCAACGGGAACAAGTGAAGTGTCTTGCCTAAGGACCCGAGGACTGTTGTGTAAATAGTTTGTTTCCCAACGTCAGAGTTTCCCGTCTGTTCGTGTTACTTCATGTTGCTTCATGTTGCTTCATGCTCGCTGAGTTATTGCAGAACAGACTCAGGAACTCGTTTATTGTGTCATGAAGGATTTAAAGATGCAAAGAAGAAAACAGTAATAATTATGTTTCAACCCGAACCCTGACCCAGACCCAGGCCCGAACCCTGACCCGAATCCTGACCCAGACCCTTTAAAAAGTCAGTTTGAAGTTCAGTGAATAGTTTCTGTTTCACATCACAAAGTTTCCCGTCTCTTCTTGTCTCTTCTTGTCTCTTTGTGTCTCTTCCTGTCTCTTCTTGTCTCTTCTTGTCTCTTCCTGTCTCTTCTTGTCTCTTCTTGTCTCTTCCTGTCTCTTCCTGTCTCTTCTTGTCTCTTCCTGTCTCTTTGTGTCTCTTCGTGTCTCTTTGTGTCTCTTCTTGTCTCTTCCTGTTGCTTCGTGCTGTTTAGTGAATTATTGCAGCAGAACTTCTGCAAACTGACTGAGCAACACTTTGCTGTCCCACAGTGTGGAGGACAGAGTCGGGTTAGGACACAGTGTGGAGGACAGAGTTGGGTTAGGACACAGTGTGGAGGACAGTATAGGGTTAGGACACAGTGTGGAGGACAGAGTCGGGTTAGGACACAGTGTGGAGGACAGAGTAGGGTTAGGACACAGTGTGGAGGACAGAGTCGGGTTAGGACACAGTGTGGAGGACAGAGTAGGGTTAGGACACAGTGTGGAGGACAGAGTAGGGTTAGGACACAGTGTGGAGGACAGAGTCGGGTTAGGACACAGTGTGGAGGACAGAGTCGGGTTAGGACACAGTGTGGAGGACAGTGTGGGTAATGTGGTTTAGGGTTAGAAACCAACACGCTGCCGGCTCACAGTGGACAGAGCGTCAGGAGCAGACTCGGTGTGACTGAGACAGAGAGGTGGAGGAACCTGGGGCAGATCAGTCCAGTTCAATCAGGTCCCAGTGAGACACTTCTTCCTAATGTGTCCCACACTTTAAGAAACTAGCAATCAGACAAAGTATACCAAATTTCTTCAAGATACAAACAGGAAACTGTCATTCAGTCATTTCTTAAAGAACGGAGACAGACGTTTCTATCAATGACCGAACATGAAGGTGATGTAGAGGGAAGAGTCAAAGACAAATCAGAGCAACCCAATATGACTAAAAGGCTTTCAGGGACTAACATCAGGCACAGACACAGGGACAGTCTGTTCTGATAATGAGCCTCTTCATCATTAACTCAGTTCACCTGGACTCTCAGCTGCAGCTCGTCTGTATTCAGCCTCTATATGTTGTCCGCTCTCTCTCTGCTTCATGTCAGACCCTCCAGCTCTGATTCACAGACTGAGTCCCTGGTTTCCATGCTGCTTGCTTTTGACTTCCTCTCCTCGTGTCTTCCCCGGTAAACGCTCCAGCCTTCTGTCCCTCACCTCGAGTATCGCCTGTTCCTGTGTGTTCCTCCGGCTTCTATCCTGTCAGCAGAGCCCAGAACCTTCAGCTTGGTCAGGGTCAGGGTTAGGGTCAGGGTCATGTCTGTTAGGGTCAGGGTCATGTCTGTTAGGGTCAGGGTTATGTCTGTTAGGGTCATGTCTGTTAGGGTCAGGGTCATGTCTGTTAGGGTCATGTCTGTTAGGGTCAGGGTCAGGGTCATGTCTGTTAGGGTCAGGGTCAGGGTCATGTCTGTTAGGGTCAGGGTCAGGGTCAGGGTCATGTCTGTTAGGGTCAGGGTCATGTCTGTTAGGGTCAGGGTCATGTCTGTTAGGGTCAGGGTCATGTCTGTTAGGGTCAGGGTTAGGGTCAGGGTCAGGGTCAGGGTCATGTCTGTTAGGGTCAGGGTCCGGGTCAGGGTTAACCCTACTGGCCTGATCTCACCTGCTGCCAGCTGTGTGTTCAGTGACCCTGAGCCCTGCTGCCCCCCCCCCACATCCTGCCAGATACCTGTTCTCTGACCTTGTGGACTATAAAATAAAGATAATTTAAAACTGCTCCCTGGTTGTGCTGCTATTGGTCCTACCACCTCCCCCCGTTAGAACAGGAGTGTGTGTGTGAGACATGCAGCAAAGATGTGAACCAGGGTCAGGGTCATGTCATGCACACAGCAGACCCACCACATGCGCACCCGAGGGACTAACTGTCTGTTTCTATACAGATTAAATGTGTCCTGAGTTTCAGTCTGTAGCGAGTAATCTGATTACTTTTTGATGTAACAGTAAGCTGTTCCTGTAGCGACCTTTAACCCCGGCTCTATCACTGCTTACCTGTACGGCAGCTCAGAAGGGACATTATTAATCCCATTATTTAGAATGAGTGTGTGTGTGTGTCTGAGTGTAGATGTGTGTGTGTCTGTGTGTTACTGTGTGTGATTCCTGCTGTTAGTGTAAAGATTTAAACATGATGCTTCAGACTTCAGGCTGTGTGATGATGCTAAAGTAATCTATTACTGTTCTCACAAGGTAACTAGTTACTTTATAAGGTAACTTACTTGAACAGTAACATTCATCAACAATGTTCACCTGAGCAGTCTTCTTGTTTCTGTTTCACAACATCAGAAAGCTTCCTGTCTCTTCCTGTTGCTCCGTGCTGCTTGTTGAATTATTGCAGCAGAACTTCTGCAAACTGACTGAGCAACACTTTGCTGTCCCACGCTGTGGAGAACAGTATAGGGTTAGGACACAGTGTGGAGGACAGAGTCGGGTTAGGACACAGTGTGGAGGACAGAGTCGGGTTAGGACACAGTGTGGAGAACAGAGTCGGGTTAGGACACAGTGTGGAGGACAGAGTAGGGTTAGGACACAGTGTGGAGGACAGAGTCGGGTTAGGACACAGTGTGGACAGAGTAGGGTTAGGACACAGTGTGGAGAACAGAGTCGGGTTAGGACACAGTGTGGAGGACACAGTGTGGAGGACAGAGTCGGGTTAGGACACAGTGTGGAGGACACAGTGTGGAGGACAGAGTCGGGTTAGGACACAGTGTGGAGGACAGAGTAGGGTTAGGACACAGTGTGGAGAACAGAGTCGGGTTAGGACACAGTGTGGAGGACACAGTGTGGAGGACAGAGTAGGGTTAGGACACAGTGTGGACAGAGTAGGGTTAGGACACAGTGTGGAGGACAGTAGGGTTAGGACACAGTGTGGAGGACAGTATAGGGTTAGGACACAGTGTGGAGGACACAGTGTGGAGGACAGAGTAGGGTTAGGACACAGTGTAGACAGAGTAGGGTTAGGACACAGTGTGGAGGACAGTATAGGGTTAGGACACAGTGTGGAGGACAGAGTAGGGTTAGGACACAGTGTGGAGGACAGAGTCGGGTTAGGACACAGTGTGGAGGACAGAGTAGGGTTAGGACAGTGTGGAGAACAGAGTTGGGTTAGGACACAGTGTGGAGGACAGAGTAGGGTTAGGACACAGTGTGGAGGACAGAGTAGGGTTAGGACACAGTGTGTAGAACAGAGTCGGGTTAGGACACAGTGTGGAGGACAGTATAGGGTTAGGACACAGTGTGGAGGACAGAGTCGGGTTAGGACACAGTGTGGAGAACAGAGTCGGGTTAGGACACAGTGTGGAGGACACAGTGTGGAGGACAGAGTAGGGTTAGGACACAGTGTGGAGAACAGAGTCGGGTTAGGACACAGTTTGGAGGACAGAGTAGGGTTAGGACACAGTGTGGACAGAGTAGGGTTTGGACACAGTGTGGAGGACAGAGTAGGGTTAGGACACAGTGTGGAGGACAGTATAGGGTTAGGACACAGTGTGGAGAACAGTATAGGGTTAGGACACAGTGTGGAGAACAGTGTAGGGTTAGGACAGTGTGGAGGACAGTATAGGGTTAGGACAGTGTGGAGGACAGAGTAGGGTTAGGACACAGTGTGGAGGACAGAGTAGGGTTAGGACACAGTGTGGAGAACAGAGTCGGGTTAGGACACAGTGTGGAGGACAGAGTCGGGCTAGGACACAGTGTGGAGGACAGAGTCGGGTTAGGACACAGTGTGGAGAACAGAGTCGGGTTAGGACACAGTGTGGAGGACAGAGTAGGGTTAGGACACAGTGTGGACAGAGTAGGGTTAGGACACAGTGTGGAGGACAGTACGGTTAGGACACAGTGTGGAGGACAGTATAGGGTTAGGACACAGTGTGGAGGACAGTGTAGGGTTAGGACACAGTGTGGAGGACACAGTGTGGACAGAGTTGGGTTAGGACACAGTGTGGAGGACAGAGTAGGGTTAGGACACAGTGTGGAGGACAGAGTCGGGTTAGGACACAGTGTGGAGGACACAGTGTGGACAGAGTTGGGTTAGGACACAGTGTGGAGGACAGAGTAGGGTTAGGACACAGTGTGGAGGACAGAGTCGGGTTAGGACACAGTGTGGAGGACACAGTGTGGAGGACAGAGTAGGGTTAGGACACAGTGTAGACAGAGTAGGGTTAGGACACAGTGTGGAGGACAGTATAGGGTTAGGACACAGTGTGGAGGACAGAGTAGGGTTAGGACACAGTGTGGAGGACAGAGTCGGGTTAGGACACAGTGTGGAGGACAGAGTAGGGTTAGGACAGTGTGGAGAACAGAGTTGGGTTAGGACACAGTGTGGAGGACAGAGTAGGGTTAGGACACAGTGTGGAGGACAGAGTAGGGTTAGGACACAGTTTGGAGAACAGAGTCGGGTTAGGACACAGTTTGGAGGACAGAGTAGGGTTAGGACACAGTGTGGACAGAGAAGGGTTTGGACACAGTGTGGAGGACAGAGTAGGGTTAGGACACAGTGTGGAGGACAGTATAGGGTTAGGACACAGTGTGGAGAACAGTATAGGGTTAGGACACAGTGTGGAGAACAGTGTAGGGTTAGGACAGTGTGGAGGACAGTATAGGGTTAGGACAGTGTGGAGGACAGAGTAGGGTTAGGACACAGTGTGGAGAACAGAGTCGGGTTAGGACACAGTGTGGAGGACAGAGTCGGGCTAGGACACAGTGTGGAGGACAGAGTCGGGTTAGGACACAGTGTGGAGGACAGAGTAGGGTTAGGACACAGTGTGGAGGACAGAGTCGGGTTAGGACACAGTGTGGAGGACAGAGTCGGGTTAGGGTTAGGACAGTGTGGAGGACAGAGTGTGGAGGACAGAGTCGGGTTAGGACACAGTGTGGAGGACAGAGTCGGGTTAGGACACAGTGTGGAGGACAGAGTCGGGTTAGGACACAGTGTGGAGGACACAGTGTGGAGGACAGTATAGGGTTAGGACACAGTGTGGAGGACAGAGTCAGGTTAGGACACAGTGTGGAGGACAGAGTAGGGTTAGGACACAGTGTGGAGGACAGTATAGGGTTAGGACACAGTGTGGAGGACAGAGTCGGGTTAGGACACAGTGTGGAGAACAGTATAGTGTTAGGACACAGTGTGGAGGACAGAGTCGGGTTAGGACACAGTGTGGAGGACAGAGTCGTGTTAGGACACAGTGTGGAGGACAGTATAGGGTTAGGACACAGTGTGGAGGACAGAGTCGGGTTAGGACACAGTGTGGAGAACAGTATAGTGTTAGGACACAGTGTGGAGGACAGAGTCGGGTTAGGACACAGTGTGGAGGACAGAGTCGGGTTAGGACACAGTGTGGAGGACAGTGTGGAGGACAGAGTCGGGTTAGGACACAGTGTGGAGGACAGTATAGGGTTAGGACACAGTGTGGAGGACACAGTGTGGAGGACAGAGAAGACAAATGGACTCAACAGAACTTCTGCAAACTGAGGAACTCGTTTATTTCACTCTGAAGAAACGTTGAACACGTTTTGTTACTTCAAACATTTTATTTCTTTATAAAATCATCGTTGTTCTGAAACCGCTTTGATTCGTACAGCTCTTCAGACCGGTCTCTGCGTCCTGGTCTACAGGCTGGGGGTCTGCGTCCTGGTCTACAGGCTGGGGGTCTGAGTGGAGTCCACCTTCAGGTCTTTGGCCGTCAGTCCAGCAGTGACCGGGTGCATCTCTGCTCGGTGGGCCACAAACACTCGGAGCGCTTCCTCTCGATACTTCTCGAAGTTATAAACCTCTCTGAAACACACAGAGACCTGGATCAGTAAGAGACCCTGACCCTGACCCTAGTCCCTAACCCTGACCCTTTAGGTATCAGAGTCCCTGACCCTAACCCTAACCCAATAACCAATCACCAACTGGATCATTACCAGAAGCTAAACCCTAAACGAAGTTGGGTACCTGAAGAGCGGTCTGGTGAACTTCATCCGACCCTGTTCCGTTGCCATCTTCAGCGCCATGGCAACCGCATCCTCCCATTTGGACCGCACACACAGCCGCAGCCACCTGCACAGAGACAACAGCCAATCACAGGAGGCCTGACGGGAGGGGCGGGGCCTAAGGCACAACTCTTACCTGAAGCGGATCTCCGCGTTCATGTAGGAGTTCAGATTGTAGACTTCCTGCATCCGCTTCACGTGAGTCAGCGGGAGCGGGTCCTGCAGGAGAACCAGCTGTTACTGAAGTGAACTGTGGTGGACTGTGGTGGACTGTGGAGGACTGTGGTGGACTGTGGAGGACTGTAAAGGACTGTGGTCTTACCTCTTGCAGCAGGAGGGACAGGAACTCGATGAGCTGGTGGGAGGACAGCGTCTTCACATCAGAGTCCTTGAAGCTGCTCAGATCCTGGTCTTTGGCCTGAGGGGGGACAGAAGGTCCAGGTTAACATGGTTCTGGTCTGTGAACCGGTCTGAGGTCAGTGTGACGGGTGGACTTCCAGGTGGTCCTGGTCTTACCTTGGTCCACCTGAGACACAGCGCGATGCAGGCGTCGGCCATCGTCGTGTCGTACCTGGAACACAACACAGAGGTCAGAACCGGTCCGGTGTGAGACCAGGACTGGTACCTGATGTGGACTCACTGAGGCTTGACGGGGGGCATCCCGGGAGTCGACATCCAGCCGGTCCAGTCCACCTGGTTCAGGATCTCCACCTGATACACAAACCGGATCAGTTACAACCAATCAGCTGGCTCCATTTTACAACCTCTGAGTCCTTGTCCAGGTGGGTCTCACCTGAGTCCGTGTCCAGGTGGGTCTCACCTGAGTCTCACCTGAGTCCGTGTCCAGGTGTGTCTCACCTGAGTCCTTGTCCAGGTGTGTCTCACCTGAGTCCGTGTCTAGGTGTGTCTCACCTGAGTCCTTGTCCAGGTGGGTCTCACCTGAGTCTCACCTGAGTCCCTGTCCAGGTGTGTCTCACCTGAGTCCTTGTCCAGGTGTGTCCAGGTGTGTCTCACCTGAGTCCTTGTCCAGGTGTGTCTCACCTGAGTCCGTCCAGGTGTGTCTCACCTTGTCTTTGAAGTAGGTGAACAGGTAGTCCTTCCACTGGTCTGTGGTGACGCTGCTGTAGGCGAACATCTGGATGTAGGATTTGACGAATCCCATGAAGACCTCTGCAGGAGACAGACAGGTGGACAGGTAAGGACAGGTGGACAGGTAAGGAAAGGTGGACAGGAGGACAGGTAAGGACAGGTGGACAGGTAAGGACAGGTGGACAGGTAAGGACAGGTAAGGACAGATGGACAGGTAAGGACAGGTAAGGACAGGTGGACAGGAGGACAGGTAAGGACAGGTGGACAGGTAAGGAAAGGTGGACAGGAGGACAGGTAAGGACAGGTGGACAGGAGGACAGGTAAGGACAGGTGGACAGGTAAGGAAAGGTGGACAGGAGGACAGGTAAGGACAGGTAAGGACAGGTAAGGACAGGTAAGGACAGGTAAGGACAGGTGGACAGGTAAGGACAGGTAAGGACAGGTAAGGAAAGGTGGACAGGTAAGGACAGGTAAGGAAAGGTGGACAGGTAAGGAAAGGTGGACAGGTAAGGACAGGTGGACAGAAGGACAGGTAAGGACAGGTAAGGACAGGTAAGGACAGGTGGACAGAAGGACAGGTAAGGACAGGTAAGGACAGGTGTTACCTGGCCCCCCCAGCAGCTCCTCCAGGTGGTAGAGCAGAGCGAAGCCCTTCTCATAGGGGACCGAGGAGAAGGCGTCATCAGGGTCCACGTCCTGCAGACTGGGGACCAGGTTCGTTAGAGGGTTGTTGGCTCCAAACGTGTTCACCTGAGGACAGGTGAGAAGAAACAGCCAATCAGAGGTGAGAGGAAACAGCCAATCAGAGCCTCTCAACGTGTGACTGACAGGTGAGACAGCCAATCAGAGCCTCTCCTGACCGTACCGAGTCCTGCAGGTCCTTCCAGCCCCCCATCGCCTTAAACTGTCTGAACTGTTCGCTCTCCATACGCCTGCCGATCATCCTCTCCAGGTACACGGTGTGGCCCTCGTTCAACCTGCACACACACACACACACACACACACGAGCAGGTGTTACAGGTGTGAGCAGGTGTTACAGGTGTGAGCAGGTGTGAGCAGGTGTGAGCAGGTGTGAGCAGGTGTTACAGGTGTGAGCAGGTGTGAGCAGGTGTTACAGGTGTGAGCAGGTGTGAGCAGGTGTGAGCAGGTGTGAGCAGGTGTTACAGGTGTGAGCAGGTGTGAGCAGGTGTGAGCAGGTGTGAGCAGGTGTGAGCAGGTGTTACAGGTGTGAGCAGGTGTGAGCAGGTGTTACAGGTGTGAGCAGGTGTTGCAGGTGTGAGCAGGTGTTACAGGTGTGAGCAGGTGTGAGCAGGTGTTACAGGTGTGAGCAGGTGTTACAGGTGTGAGCAGGTGTTACAGGTGTGAGCAGGTGTGAGCAGGTGTTACAGGTGTGAGCAGGTGTGAGCAGGTGTTACAGGTGTGAGCAGGTGTGAGCAGGTGTGAGCAGGTGTGAGCAGGTGTTACAGGTGTGAGCAGGTGTGAGCAGGTGTGAGCAGGTGTGAGCAGGTGTTACAGGTGTGAGCAGGTGTGAGCAGGTGTTACAGGTGTGAGCAGGTGTTGCAGGTGTGAGCAGGTGTTACAGGTGTGAGCAGGTGTTACAGGTGTGAGCAGGTGTGAGCAGGTGTTACAGGTGTGAGCAGGTGTTACAGGTGTGAGCAGGCGATACAGATGTGAGCAGGTGTGAGCAGATGTTACAGGTGTTACAGGTGTTACAGGTGTGAGCAGGTGTTACAGGTGTTACAGGTGTGAGCAGGTGTTACAGGTGTGAGCAGGTGTGATCAGGTGATACAGATGTGAGCAGGTGTGAGCAGATGTTACAGATGTGAGCAGGTGTGAGCAGGTGTTACAGGTGTGAGCAGGTGTGATCAGGTGATACAGATGTGAGCAGGTGTTACAGGTGTGAGCAGGTGTGATCAGGTGATACAGATGTGAGCAGGTGTGAGCAGGTGTTACAGGTGTGAGCAGGTGTTACAGGTGTTCCAGGTGTGAGCAGGTGTTACGGGTGTGAGCAGGTGTTCCAGGTGTGAGCAGGTGTTACAGGTGTGAGCAGGTGTTACAGGTGTGAGCAGGTGTGAGCAGGTGTTACAGGTGTGAGCAGGTGTGAGCAGGTGTGAGCAGGTGTTACAGGTGTGAGCAGGTGTTCCAGGTGTGAAAAGGTGTTCCAGGTGTGACTCACCAGAAGTGCTCCCAGGTCTTGTTGGTGACCAGGTTCCCCGTCCAGCTGTGAGAGATCTCGTGAGCGATCACCTGACGAAGGAACAACACATCAACACGTTTCCATGACAACAGCTAACAGAATCAATCATGTGACACGTTTCCATGACAACAGCTGATAGAATCTATCATGTGACTCACGTTGGACAGAGACCGGTCTCCAGCCTGAAACAGAGACAGGAAACAGCTGATCAGAGGTCATGTGACCGTTAAAGACTTCCTCTGTGTGTGTGTGTGTGTGTGTGTCTCTGTGTGTGTGTACCAGCAGTGTGTGTGTGTGTGTGTGTGTGTGTGTGTGTGTGTGTGTGTGTGTGTGTACCAGCAGTGTGTGTGTGTGTGTGTGTGTACCAGCAGTGTGGGCGTGGCGAAGGTGAGGCAGGGGTTCTCCATCCCTCCGTAGGGGAACGATGGAGGCAGAACCAGGATGTCGTACTGACCCCAGACGTACGGACCCGCCAGCTCCTCCGCGGTCTTCAGCATGGCCTCCGTCTGTCACACAGGAAGTAACACACAGGAAGTCACACACAGGAAGTCACACACAGGGAGTAACACACGGGGAGTAACACACAGGAAGTAACACACAGGAAGTAACACACCTGTAGTGTCTGCATCACACAGGTGAGCTCACCTGTCCAGTTCAGTGCGACTCACCTCTGAGAACTCAAACGCGGCTTTATCTACGAGCTCCTTCTCAGACCAGACCCTGGACCTCGGCCCGATCTCCCTGTCGACCAATCAGAGCACAGAACACGGTTACCTGCTGAAGGTAATGTGATGACATCAGCAGACAGGTGAGTGACACTGTACCTGCTCTCCAGAGCTCCCACCACGATGGCTATCAGGTAGGACGGCATGGCCACCTGAGGACAGGTCAGAGGTCAGGGGTCAGCTGGCAGCAGGTATAAAACAGTAGAAGAAGAACTGACACCTGGCAGCAGGTATAAAAACAGTAGAAGAAGAACTGACACCTGGCAGCAGGTATAAAACAGTAGAAGAAGAACTGACACCTGGCAGCAGGTATAAAAACAGTAGAAGAAGAACTGACACCTGGCAGCAGGTATAAAACCAGTAGAAGAAGAACTGACACCTGGCAGCAGGTATAAAAACAGTAGAAGAAGAACTGACACCTGGCAGCAGGTATAAAACCAGTAGAAGAAGAACTGACACCTGGCAGCAGGTATAAAACAGTAGAAGAAGAACTGACACCTGGCAGCAGGTATAAAAACAGTAGAAGAAGAACTGACACCTGGCAGCAGGTATAAAACAGTAGAAGAAGAACTGACCGGCTGCAGGTATAAAACAGTAGAAGAAGAACTGACCGGCTGCCTGAAGCGGTAGACGACCCGGGTCGCATCCTGAGGGTCCTGGTGCTGCCCATCACGCACGGCACTCATCACCGCCACCAGGTCCTTAGGGACAGACACCTACACACACACACACATTACACACACCCCCCCCCCCACACACACACACACACACACATTACACACACCCCCACACACACACACACACACAGTAACACACACACACACATTACACACAGTAACACAGACATTACACACACACACGGTTGATGTTGTTCTGCTGGACTCTACAGGTGAAGTCCTGTAGTCCTGTGTGTGTGTGTGTGTGTGTGTGTGTTACTGTGTGTGTTACTGTTTGTGTGTGTGTGTGTGTGGTACTGTGTGTGTGTGTGTGTGTGTGTGTGTTAGTTACTGTGTGTGTGTATGTTAGTGTGTATGTTAGTGTGTGTGTGTGTGTGTGTGTGTGTGTGTGTGTGTGTGTGTGTTAGTGTGTGAGTGTGTGTGTGTGTGTGTGTGTGAGTGTGTGTGTGTGTGTATGTTAGTGTGTATGTTAGTGTGTGTGTGTGTGTGTGTGTGTTAGTGTGTGAGTGTGTGTGTGTTTGTGTGTGTGTGTAGTACCTGAGCGTAGTAAGACATCTTCACTGATGGACTGTCCTGACAGGGAATCAGACTCCTGCAGTGATGAGCCTGAAAACACAGAAACACTGACAGGTGAGTGGAGGAGGAGGAGGAGGAGGAGGAGGAGGAGGAGGAGGAGGAGCAGCAGGAGGAGGAGCAGGAGGAGGAGGAGGAGCAGCGGGAGGAGGAGCAGCGGGAGGAGGAGCAGGAGGAGGAGGAGCAGCAGGAGGAGGAGGAGGAAGAGGAGGAGCAGCAGGAGGAGGAGGAGGAAGAGGAGGAGCAAGAGGAGGAAGAGGAGCAGGAGGAAGAGGAGCAGGAGGAGGAGAATGAGGAGGAGCAGGAGGAAGAGGAGGAGGAGGAGGAGCAGCAGGAGGAAGAGGAGGAGGAGGAGCAGCAGGAGGAGGAGGAGGAGGAGCAGCAGCAGGAGGAGGAGGAGGAGGAGGAGGAGCAGCAGCAGGAGGAGGAGGAGCAGCAGCAGGAGGAAGAGGAGGAGGAGCAGCAGCAGGAGGAGGAGCAGCTTACCTGGCACTGGGTGAACAGGTATGGTTTGGTCTTGCCGGCGGTCTGCTCCGGTGAGAGCCACTGCATCGCCGTGGCAACCGGAGACGTCTCATAGGCCACCTCCACGATCACATGCTGGCCTCTGATTGGTCCACACACAGTGATCAGTGGGAGTTTTACAGCAGTAGAAGAAGAAACACAGACAGGTGAGCTCACCTGGAGAGGTCAAAGGGCAGCGTGACCTCCAGCGGAGTCCCTTTGAAGCTGTGTTTAGGGCCCATCGTAAACTTGGCCGCCTGCCCGTTGGTCGTCACGGAAACGATCTTCAAATCCCTGGTGTCCAAAACCTGCAGGTACACCACACTGTGACCTCTGACCTCTGTCCTCTCTCTCACACTCTCACACACTCGCACAACACGCACACACACACACACACACACACTATAACACACACACACACACACACTCACACACACACTCTATAACACACACACACACTATAACACACACACTCTATAACACACACACACACTATAACACACACACACACTATAACACACACTATAACACACACACACACTATAACACACTCACACACACTCTATAACACACACACACACTATAACACACACACACACTATAACACACTCACACACACTCTATAACACACACACACACTATAACACACACACACACTATAACACACTCTATAACACACACACACTCTATAACACACACACACACTATAACACACACTATAACACACACACACACTATAACACACTCACACACACACTATAACACACACACACTATAACACACACTATAACACACACACTCTATAACACACACACACACTATAACACACTCACACACACACTATAACACACACACTCTATAACACACACACACACTATAACACACACACACACACTATAACACACTCACACACACACTATAACACACACACACACACACACTATAACACACTCACACACACACTATAACACACTCACACACACACTATAACACACACACACACACACACTATAACAAACACACACACTATAACACACACACACACACACACACTATAACACCCACACACACACACTAACACACACACACACACACACATATATACACACACACTATAACACACACACACACACACTAACACACACACACACACACACATATATACACACACACTATAACACACTGATCTGATAAATAATCCAATAAATTAATTAAATGTTTTATAACCAGCTGAGGTTGGAAGACATGATCTTGTATTATATTAATAATGTAATATAATATTAATGACATTATTATATTATATTATATTGTTAATATAATATAATATAATATAATTATATAACATGATATAATCTAAGGTGATATGATGATAATGAGTCCAAGGGTTAGGGTTAGTAAGTCCAACCATCATAAATCTGATCACCTTAAAAACTCTTTAAAGTTCCTCATCAACCTTTAAACTTACTACAATAACAATATATTAATAATAATACACATAATATAATATAATATTAAAATATATATTAATAATACATAATAACAATAATAATAAATATAATTAATAAATATAATAACTATTAATACTACTACTACTAATAATAATAATAATAATAATAATAATAATAATAATAATAATAATAATAATAATACTAATAAAAATAAACCGAGCTCTGCCATTTAACTATTTCTCGGTTGTTTTAATGACGTCACACTGATTGGTTTTAACGGAGCTTCAGTCCGGTAGCTGCAGGCTAGCAGCCCCGGTTCCCGGTAACGTTACCAGAGAAGTGAACCGGTCCTCGAGAGCCTCCACCGTCAGCGCCACGCGCCCGCTCAGCACGCGCCTGTCGAAGTCCACGTGCAGGTTGAGGTTGAGGTGTCTCGTGACACACCTGGTGAACGAGGAGAAGGAGCACGGGTCTTCAGACATGTTGATGTTTCCGTTAAGCACCGACACACTGACTCACCGACGCTCCGCCGCCCGGTTATATACCGGAACACGCTGCTAACACGTCCGCTACTGGGACTTTCACAATAAAACACTCACAGCACAAAACAGGCTTTTATTTTAACTTCGACAGGAAGCGGAAACATAACTATAGTAAACATAAAGATAATTATAGTTAGTTATATAGTTATAATTTATTTATTATTATTTAACTAAATACATTGTGGCACAAAATGTTTACAATGGCTTTTTATAAAGTTACATATAAAAGTAAAAAAATAAAATGAAAGAGCAGCACTGGATAGGGTTAGGGTTAGATAGATAATCTGAATATAAAATAATAGAAACAACCAGTTTAGTAGCGAGGGCTTTCTCTGCAGCTCATATTGAACAGTTTCTTTATTTTAAGGGTTTATTATAAAACACATAAAACAACATTAGTGTGTAGACGTTTCCTGAGGATGAGGACGGTTAGGGTTAGGGAGATTATTAATCAGAAAATCATCTTCCTCGTTATCTGTCACAAAACCTTCTGAAGGAAGTGTTCCTGTATATCAGTCCAGGTTCCACTATCAGCACTAAATACACTAAATACAATAAATCACATTTATTCGCCTCAGATCCAAATCCTGGAGGTAAAACTCACTCCAGTGTTTCACACCAAAGTGCATTTTTTAGCTTTCGGTGAATTTCAAACCCTTTGATCACAAAGAATGTGAAACATGAAGAACAGAGTTACAGAATGAGAGGATGTGAAAGCTCGTTAAACATGTTTCTAATAGTTTTGAGTTTTGATGGAGATGAGGTCACAGCTAGAAAAAGACTGAGATGGTAACCCTAACCCTAACCCTGGTAAAGAAGTGAAGGATTCACGGCTGATACTTAAATTAAACATGAATCACTGAATGTCTTCATCCATCAGGTCCTTGTTGTAACGGTAATATCTATTATTCCATCTTGCTGTGTTAGTTATGACTGTAGAGCAGTTTCCAGTATCCATAGTTTAACCTTTGAACGATGAAGTCACATTTATGAAATCAAAGTCGACGGCTCTTTAGTCATTTCAGCTTTTTTAAGATAACGAGTTTTTCTTCTTGATGGCTGAGTCAGGGTTAGCTAAACGCTGGATAGATGCTAACCCTTTCCATCTCAGCCAGAAAGACTCGAGCCAGAAACCCCTAATCCATCCATCATCCATCCATCCTCGGTCTCTTATCCGGGACTTCACCTGTAGAGTCCAACAGAACAACATCAACCATGTGTGTGTGTGTGTGTGTGTGTGTATATGTGTGTGTGTGCGTGTATGTGTGTGTGTGTATATGTGCGTGTATATATGTGTGTGTGTGTGTGTGTGTGTGTGTGTGTGTGTAACCCAGTGATGAAGGAGGAGGCTGATGCTGTGCTCCTCCAGCAGGAGGCGCTGTTGGCTCTCCGGTAGTCGGTACCGGAGCTCAGTGATGATGGAGGACGGAGCAGAGAGGATGGAGCAGCAGTGAGTCGGTCGGCATGAACCCGTTAGATGACTTCGGTTCTCCGCTCCAGGAGGAGCGCCGGTTCCGGTGCCGGTGGGCCCGGTTCTCCTCCTGGCTGGACTGCGTGTGTGTGGTTACCTTCGACCTGGAGCTGGGCCAAGCTATAGAGGTTAGCATGTAGCATGGAGGGGGCTAACACTATATATCATATTATATATATATACTGTATATAGTATACTCTATGTAATAAATATAATATACTGTATATATTAAATACTCTATATAATAAATGCTCTGTGTGCTCTGAGGCAGCAGAGTCACAGCTGCTCCAGACTCCCTTTAAAAAACTCACATTTATTTATTTTTACCTTCATTTGAATAAATGTTGGTTTGTTAACTAAAAACTGAAAACAGAGAAACACTGAGAGGGTGATGCTGTGTTCGGCTTAAATAGAGCTGTAATTATTCATTAAATAGAGCTGTAATTATTATTAAATAGAGCTGTAATTATTATTAAATAGAGCTGTAATTAAAGCTTCCTGCTGCTCATCAGATCAATAAGTGAACGTTATTATTGATTATAAAGTGTGATGTCACGGCTTCTTTGTGTTTCAGTTGGTTTATCCTCCAGATGTGAAGCTGACGGAGAAAGAGGTAATCAATACTCTGATCATCACAGGTTATTAATAATTAGATTATTAATGATTAGATTATTGATAATCAGGTTATTGATATTCTGATTATTGATAATTATTGATAATCCGTTTTTCTGATCTGGCAGAAAACCAGCATCTGCTACCTGTCGTTTCCTGACTCGTACTCAGGTGAGTATCTAACAGCATTACATCATCATGTGTCAGAGGTCAGAGGTCACATTGATTATATTTCCCAGGATGCCTACAGCATTACATCATCATGTGTCAGAGGTCAGAGGTCACATTGATTATATTTCCCAGGATGCCTTGGGGACACTCAGTTCAGCTTCAGGCTGCGTCAGTCAGTCGGTCGCAGAGCGGCGACGCTCAGAGAGGACGACTACGACCGAGACGCTCCGGTTACTCTGCAGGTCAGTGGAGGATGGATGGATGATGGATGGATGGATGGATGGATGATGGATGGATGATGATGGATGATGATGGATGGATGGATGATGCATGGATGATGATGGATGGATGGATGGATGGATGATGCATGGATGATGATGGATGATGGTGGATGGATGGATGGATGATGGATGATGATGGATGGATGGATGGATGGATGATGGATGGATGATGATGGATGATGATGGATGGATGGATGATGCATGGATGGATGGATGATAGATGGATGGATGGATGATGGATGGATGGATGATGGATGGATGGATGATGGATGGATGATAGATGGATGGATGGATGGATGATGGATGATGGATGGATGGATGGATGATGGATGATGAATGGATGATGATGATGGATGGATGGATGGATGGATGATGATGGATTGATGATGGATGGATGATGGATGATGATGGATGATGGATGGATGATGGATGGATGGATGATGGATGGATGATGGATGGATGATGGATGGATGATGATGGATGATGATGGATGGATGATGGATGGATGATGATGGATGGATGAATGATGATGGATGGATGATGGATGATGATGGATGGATGATGGATGGATGGATGGATGATGATGGATTGATGATGGATGGATGATGGATGATGATGGATGGATGATGGATGGATGGATGGATGATGATGGATGGATGATGGATGGATGATGATGGATGGATGATGGATGATGAATGAATGGATGGATGATGGATGGATGATGGATGGATGGATGGATGATGATGGATGGATGATGGATGATGATGGATGGATGATGGATGGATGAATGATGATGGATGGATGATGATGGATGGATGATGGATGGATGGATGGATGATGATGGATTGATGATGGATGGATGATGGATGATGATGGATGGATGATGGATGGATGGATGGATGATGATGGATGGATGGATGGATGATGATGGATGGATGATGGATGATGGAGGATGGATGATGGATGGATGATGGATGGATGATGGATGATAGATGGATGATGGATGGATGGATGATGGATGGATGATGAATGGATGGATGATGGATGATAGATGGATGATGATGATGGATGATGATGGATGGATGGATGATGGATGGATGATGGATGGATGGATGATGGATGGATGGATGGATGATGGATGGATGATGGATGATGGATGATGAATGATGGATGGATGATGGATGATAGATGGATGATGGATGATGATGGATGGATGGATGGATGGATGATGGATGGATGATGGATGAATGATGGATGGATGATGGATGGATGGATGATGATGGATGGATGAAGGATGGATGATGGATGGATGATGGATGATGATGGATGGATGGATGGATGGATGGATGGATGATGGATGGATGGATGGATGATGGATGGATAGATGGGTGATGGATGATGGATGATGATGGATGGATGATGGATTGATGGATTGATGGATGGATGGATGATGGATGATGGATGGATGGATGGATGATGGATGGATGATGGATGGATGGATGGATGATGGATAGATGGATGGATGGATGATGGATTGATGGATGATGGATGATGGATGGATGGATGATGGATGGATGATGGATGGATGGATGGATGATGGATGGATGATGGATGGATGGATGATGATGGATGGATGATGGATGGATGATAGATGGATGGATGGATGGATGATGGAAGGATGGATGGATGATGGATGATGGATGGATGATGGATGGATGGATGGATGATGGATGGATGATGGATGATGGATGGATGATGGATGGATAGATGGATGATGGATGGATGGATGATGATGGATGGATGATGGATGGATGATGGATGGATGATGGATGATGGATGGATGATGGATGGATAGATGGATGATGGATGGATGGATGATGATGGATGGATGATGGATGGATGGATGGATGATGGATGGATGATGGATGGATAGATGGATGATGGATGGATGATGGATGGATAGATGGATGATGGATGGATGGATGATGATGGATGGATGATGGATGGATGGATGGATGATGGATGGATGGATGATGATGGATGGATGATGGATGGATGGATGGATGATGGATGGATGATGGATGGATGATGAACCAGTTTTAATACGTTATAGTTCTGAGTGTGGGTTAGGGGTAATACGTTGGGTTAGGGTTATGGACCTTTATTGATCAATCAGCTGCTTCTCTCTCTGACCCTCATCTCCCATAATGCACCTGGTTAGTGTCTGTGGGAGGAAGTGATGAGTCATGAACACACCTGTCTATCTC
Source organism: Scomber japonicus (assembly GCF_027409825.1). Classification (NCBI taxonomy): domain Eukaryota; kingdom Metazoa; phylum Chordata; class Actinopteri; order Scombriformes; family Scombridae; genus Scomber; species Scomber japonicus. The sequence goes on along the minus strand of NC_070600.1, from coordinate 26,444,843 downwards.
CAGCCAATCAGCTCAAAGCTTACAGGTGTTTCTGTTTCCTCAGAGAGAAACGTCTCATTTCATTGGCTACGTCTATTTCAGACAAGTCAGAGACGCCTCAGTGAAGAGAGGATACTTCCAGAAGGTTAGTCACCTGCTCACACCTGTAACACCTGTAACACCTGTAACACCTGCTCACACCTGTAACACCTGTAACACCTGCTCACACCTGTAACACCTGCTCACACCTGTAACACCTGCTCACACCTGCTCACACCTGTAACACCTGCTCACACCTGTAACACCTGCTCACACCTGTAACACCTGTAACACCTGCTCACACCTGTAACACCTGCTCACACCTGTAACACCTGCTCACACCTGTAACACCTGCTCACACCTGCTCACACCTGTAACACCTGCTCACACCTGTAACACCTGCTCACACCTGTAACACCTGCTCACACCTGTAACACCTGCTCACACCTGCTCACACCTGTAACACCTGCTCACACCTGTAACACCTGCTCACACCTGTAACACCTGTAACACCTGCTCACACCTGTAACACCTGCTCACACCTGTAACACCTGTAACACCTGCTCACACCTGTAACACCTGTAACACCTGTAACACCTGCTCACACCTGTAACACCTGCTCACACCTGCTCACACCTGTAACACCTGCTCACACCTGCTCACACCTGTAACACCTGTAACACCTGTAACACCTGTAACACCTGCTCACACCTGTAACACCTGTAACACCTGTAACACCTGTAACACCTGCTCACACCTGTAACACCTGCTCACACCTGTAACACCTGTAACACCTGTAACACCTGTAACACCTGCTCACACCTGTAACACCTGTAACACCTGTAACACCTGCTCACACCTGTAACACCTGTAACACCTGCTCACACCTGTAACACCTGTAACACCTGTAACACCTGCTCACACCTGTAACACCTGTAACACCTGTAACACCTGCTCACACCTGTAACACCTGTAACACCTGTAACACCTGTAACACCTGCTCACACCTGTAACACCTGTAACACCTGCTCACACCTGTAACACCTGCTCACACCTGCTCACACCTGCTCACACCTGCTCACACCTGTAACACCTGTAACACCTGTAACACCTGCTCACACCTGTAACACCTGCTCACTTTGATTGACAGCTGTGTGGTCATGTGATGATGTCATGTGATGATGTCATGTGATGATGAGGTCATGTGATGATGAGGTCATGTGTTGCAGTCTCTGGTGCTGCTGTCCCGGCTGCCGTACACTCACCTGTTCCACTCGCTGCTGCAGATCATCACACCTGAGTTCTTCGAGAAGCTGGAGCCCTGCCTGGAAGCAGGTGATGATGTCATGTCACATTACAGCCTGTAACCAATCAGAACACAGGATTTCACCATGCTTAAATGTCTCTGTCCTCACAGTCTGTAACGAGATTGACCAATGGCCTTCACCCGTACCTGGACTGACCCTGAACCTGCCTGTGATGGGCGTGGTCTTACAGGTGAGGAGGGGCGTGGTCTTATAGGTGAGGAGGGGCGTGGTCTTACAGGTGAGGAGGGGGCGTGGTCTTATAGGTGATGAGGGGCGTGGTCTTATATGTGAGGAGGGGGCGTGGTCTTACAGGTGAGGAGGGGCGTGGTCTTACAGGTGAGGAGGGGGCGTGGTCTTATAGGTGAGGAGGGGGCGTGGTCTTATAGGTGAGGAGGGGCGTGGTCTTATAGGTGAGGAGGGGCGTGGTCTTACGGGTGAGGAGGGGCGTGGTCTTACAGTTGAGGAGGGGCGTGGTCTTATAGGTGAGGAGGGGCGTGGTCTTACAGATGAGGAGGGGCGTGGTCTTACAGGTGAGGAGGGGCGTGGTCTTATAGTTAAGGAGGGGGCGTGGTCTTATAGGTGAGGAGGGGGCGTGGTCTTACATAGAATAGAGGACGATCTGCCTGTCGGTCTCACGCTCCATCCTTCCCTCACTGTGAACAAGACCCCGAGGTACTTGAACTCCTCCACTTGGGGCAGGATCTCATCCCCGACCCGGAGAGTGCACTCCACCCTTTTCAGGTTGAGGACCATGGACTCGGATTTGGAGGTGCTGATTCTCATCCCGGCCGCTTCACACTCGGCTGCGAACCGATCCAGTGAGAGTTGGAGGTCACGGTCTGATGAAGCCAACAGGACCACATCATCTGCAAAAAGCAGTGACCCAATCCTGAGGTCACCAAACCGGACCCCCTCCACACCCTGGCTGAGCCTAGACATCCTGTCCATAAAGATAGATAGAGGTCGTAGCTCAGGGGGGGGGCGTGGTCTTTGTCGACATATCAGTCCTGTGCCGGTTTAATGAACTAAAGGAGAAACTTTTCATATCTGGATAACAAACAGCTACAGATGTTTGTGATGGATGAATCATTAAGTAGCAGAGGAACTCACTTTAGCTTCTAATTACACCTCAACTCAGTACCACTCTGCTGGTTTCAGGTCCGGATCCCGTCTAAGGCCGACAAACCAGGAGGAAGTCCAGTGAGACACGCGCTGAAGGAGGTCTGTAAATAAACTTTACTTCCTGTCCTCAGACTTTGTGTTAATAAACTTTACTTCCTGTCCTCAGACTTTGTGTTAAACTTTACTTCCTGTCCTCAAACTTTGTGTTAAACTTTACTTCCTGTCCTCAGACTTTGTGTTAAACTTTACTTCCTGTCCTCAGACTTTGTGTTAAACTTTACTTCCTGTCCTCAGACTTTGTGTTAATAAACTTTACTTCCTGTCCTCAGAACTTCCTGCCGGCTCCGACGCTGCTGCCCTCCATTACGGACCTGGATCTGTTCAGGTCAGTCCACTTCCTGTCTGTAGACACAGTCATGTGATGATGTCATGTGATGATGTCATGTGCTGATGTCATGTGATGATGTCATGCTCCCTCTCACCTGCCCAGGTGTTTCCAGTCGGTCCTGGTCCACCTGCAGATGCTCTGGGAGCTCACGTTGCTCGGGGAGCCCGTGGTCGTCATGGCGCCGTCTCCCACCGTTTCCTCGGAAACCGTGCTGGCTCTCGTCAGGTAACGGAGCGGCCAATCGGAATCCCCCCTCATCTGCAGCATCGGCCAATCGGAGAGCTGTGTTGTTGCCGTGGTAACAGTATGTCTGTGTCCTCAGCTCCATCAGTCCTCTGAAGTTCTGCTGCGACTTCCGGCCGTACTTCACGATCCACGACAACGAGTTCAGAGAGTACACCACCCGGACCCAGGCCCCGTGAGTCCACCTGAACACACCTGAGTCCACCTGAACACACCTGAACACACCTGAGTCCACCTGAACACACCTGAACACACCTGAGTCCACCTGAACACACCTGAACACACCTGAGTCCACCTGAACACACCTGAGTCCACCTGTCTCTGTCTCTTTCAGACCTAACGTGGTTCTGGGCGTCACCAATCCATTCTTCATTAAGACCTTTCAGAACTGGCCTCATGTGGTCCGACTGGGAGAGATCCGGATGGCAGGTAGACCAGAACCTGAGTACTCCTGAAGTTACTGTGTAGTTGAGGATTTGAGGACTGATGAGACTCTTTTGTCTCCTCTCAGGTGATTTACCCAAACAGGTGAAGGTGAAGAAACTGTCCAAACTGAAGACGCTGGACACTAAACCAGGTGAGAGGACAGCAGCTGAGAGGACAGCAGGTGAGAGTCCACACGTCTCTGTCTGTCTAACATGATGTCATTGTGTCTGCAGGGATTTACACGGCCTACAAGACCTTTCTACACAAAGACAAAGTCCTCATCAAGAGACTGCTGAAGGTACATCAGCTGTCTCAGAGTGTCTCAGTGTGTCTCAGTGTGTCTCAGAGTGTCTCAGTGTGTCTCAGTGTGTCTCAGTGTGTCTCAGTGTGTCTCAGAGTGTCTCAGAGTGTCTTTCTGTGTCTCAGAGTGTCTCAGAGTGTCTCAGTGTGTCTCAGAGTGTCTTTCTGTGTCTCAGTGTGTCTCAGACTGTCTCAGTGTGTCTCAGAGTGTCTCAGAGTGTCTCAGTGTGTCTCAGTGTGTCTCAGAGTGTCTCAGTGTGTCTCAGAGTGTCTCAGTGTGTCTCAGTGTGTCTCAGAGTGTCTCAGTGTGTCTCAGTGTGTCTCAGAGTGTCTCAGTGTGTCTCAGAGTGTCTCAGAGTGTCTCAGTGAGTCTCAGAGTGTCTCAGTGTGTCTCAGTGTGTCTCAGACTGTCTCAGTGTGTCTCAGACTGTCTCAGTGTGTCTCAGAGTGTCTCAGTATGTCTCAGTGTGTCTCAGAGTGTCTCAGTATGTCTCAGAGTGTCTCAGACTGTCTCAGTGTGTCTCAGTGTGTCTCAGAGTGTCTCAGAGTGTCTCAGACTGTCTCAGAGTGTCTCAGACTGTCTCAGTGTGTCTCAGAGTGTCTCAGTGTGTCTCAGTGTGTCTCAGAGTGTCTCAGTGTGTCTCAGACTGTCTCAGACTGTCTCAGAGTGTCTCAGAGTGTATCAGTGTGTCTCAGTGTGTCTCAGAGTGTCTCAGTATGTCTCAGAGTGTCTCAGAGTGTCTTTCTGTGTCTCAGTGTGTCTCAGTGTGTCTCAGACTGTCTCAGTGTGTCTCAGTGTGTCTCAGTGTGTCTCAGAGAGTCTCAGTGTGTCTCAGTGTGTCTCAGAGTGTCTCAGACTGCCTCAGAGTGTCTCAGTGTGTCTCAGAGTGTCTCAGACTGTCTCAGACTGCCTCAGAGTGTCTCAGTGTGTCTCAGAGTGTCTCAGACTGTCTCAGACTGCCTCAGAGTGTCTCAGACTGTCTCAGTGTGTCTCAGTGTGTCTCAGTGTGTCTCAGAGTGTCTCAGACTGTCTCAGAGTGTATCAGTGTGTCTCAGTGTGTCTCAGAGTGTCTCAGTATGTCTCAGAGTGTCTTTCTGTGTCTGCAGGGCATTCAGAGGAAGAGACCTTCAGAGGTGCAGAGTGCCATCCTCAGGAGACACCTGTTAGAGCTCACTCAGAGCTTCATCATCCCACTGGTGAGAAAACAGCCAATGAGCTTGCAGGAACTTCTCCACAGTCAGCTGTTGCTATGGTAACCTGTGTTGCGTTGTAGGAGCGGTACATGGCGAGCCTGATGCCTCTGCAGAGATCTGTGACACCCTGGAAGGTAAACAGGAAGTCTGTCAGTGATGTCATAGTGATGTCACAGTGATGTTTTAACGTTGGTCTCTTTGTCAGACGCCTCCTCAGATCCGTCCCTTCAGTCAGGACGAGTTCATGTCCACTCTGGATCACACCGGTCCTCAGCTCACCTCGGGACTCAAAGGTGATTGGATGGGACTGTACAGGTGAGTCAGTCAGGTGTCTGTAGGTGTCTGCAAGTGTCTGTAGGTGTCTGTAGGTGTCTCCAGGTGTCTGTAGGTGTCTCCAGGTGTCTGTAGGTGTCTGTAGGTGTCTGTAGGTGTCTGTAGGTGTCTGAAGATGTCTGTAGATGTCTGCAGGTGTCTGTAGGTGTCTGTAGGTGTCTCCAGGTGTCTGTAAGTGTCTGCAGGTGTCTGTAGGTGTCTGTAGGTGTCTGTAGGTGTTTGCAGGTGTCTGTAGGTGTCTGTAGGTGTCTGTAGGTATCTGTAGGTGTCTGTAGGTGTCTGTAGGTGTCTGTAGGTGTCTGCAGGTGTCTGCAGGTGTCTGTAGGTGTCTGTAGGTGTCTGTAGGTGTCTGTAGGTGTCTGTAGGTGTCTGAAGATGTCTGTAGATGTCTGCAGGTGTCTGTAGATGTCTGCAGGTGTCTGTAGGTGTCTGTAGGTGTCTGCAGGTGTCTGCAGGTGTCTGTAGGTGTCTGTAGGTGTCTCAGGTGTCTGCAGGTGTCTGTAGATGTCTGTAGGTATCTGCAGGTGTCTCAGGTGTCTGTAGGTATCTGCAGGTGTCTGTAGGTGTCTCCAGGTGTCTGTAGGTATCTCAGGTGTCTGTAGGTGTCTGTAGGTGTCTCAGGTGTCTCCATCTTTTAACAGGAAGTTCTTCAGGTGTCCGAACTTTGACGGCTGGTACCGACAGAGACACCGAGAGATGAGCCAGAAGCTGGAGAGTCTCCACCTGGAGGTCATCAGTGACGCTGTGAGTGACACCTGTCAATCATCATCACTCTGACACCTGTCAATCATCATCACTCTGACACCTGTCAATCATCATCACTCTGACACCTGTCAATCATCATCACTCTGACACCTGTCAATCATCATCACTCTGACACCTGTCAATCATCACTCTGACACCTGTCAATCATCATCACTCTGACACCTGTCAATCATCATCACTCTGACACCTGTCAATCATCATCACTCTGACACCTGTCAATCATCATCACTCTGACACCTGTCAATCATCACTCTGACACCTGTCAATCATCATCACTCTGACACCTGTCAATCATCATCACTCTGACACCTGTCAATCATCATCACTCTGACACCTGTCAATCATCACACTGACACCTGTCAATCATCACACTGACACCTGTCAATCATCACACTGACACCTGTCAATCATCATCACTCTGACACCTGTCAATCATCATCACTCTGACACCTGTCAATCATCACACTGACACCTGTCAATCATCACACTGACACCTGTCAATCATCACACTGACACCTGTCAATCATCATCACTCTGACACCTGTCAATCATCATCACACTGACACCTGTCAATCATCATCACTCTGACACCTGTCAATCATCATCACTCTGACACCTGTCAATCATCATCACTCTGACACCTGTCAATCATCACACTGACACCTGTCAATCATCACACTGACACCTGTCAATCATCACTCAGACACCTGTCAATCATCACTCTGACACCTGTCAATCATCACTCTGACACCTGTCAATCATCATCACTCTGACACCTGTCAATCATCACTCTGACACCTGTCAATCATCATCACTCTGACACCTGTCAATCATCACTCATCACCTGTCCCTCCTGCAGGACCTGCTGGGTTGGACCAGAGACAAGTCTGAGGTGGAGACCGTAGACCTGATCCTGAAGCTGCGAGAGAAGCTGGTGAGGAAGCAGCTGAAACTGTTTTTATTTTCAAAATAAGAGTTAATAATTCAAATTTATAATTATTTATTACTTTGAGGACTATGTCTAAATGTCAAGGATTGTAATGATTAATGAATCAGCTCTTATTTACACGGACAGGAAGTGAGCGTGTGCCTGTTTTTCAGATTAAAAGCGTGTGCCTGTTTTTCAGATTAAAAGCGTGTGCCTGTTTTTCAGATTAAAGCTCGCAGGCAGCAGCTGCAGGTGAGAGACGGCGTCTTAGACAAACTGGAAGTCTTCATAAAGTCCATCATCTCGTCTCTGCCCCAAGACCTGCAGCGAGTCCTCCACGACCCCAAGACCTGAAGACCTGCAGCGAGTCCTCCACGACCCCAAGACCTGAAGACCTGCAGCGAGTCCTCCACGACCCCAAGACCTGAAGACCTGCAGCGAGTCCTCCACGACCCCAAGACCTGAAGACCTGCAGCGAGTCCTCCACGACCCCAAGACCTGAAGACCTGCAGCGAGTCCTCCACGACCCCAAGACCTGCAGACCTGATTAATCTCGATCAATAACTGATTAATCTCGATCAATAACGGATTAATCTCGATCAATAACTGATTAATCTCGATCAATAACTGATTAATCTCGATCAATAACTGATTAAACACTAAACTTTTCATCACGTTTCTTTTTTCTGAAAATATTTTTGTAACTTTTTTTCTTTTTCTGTAAATAAATAAAATCCTGAATTCTACTTTTTGTGTTTTTATTGATAAACTTTATTAAACATGACGAAACGTTTGAAGAAGGAAAAATATTTTAATTTCAACAAGAATCAAAAATATACATATGGTTAAATATTCATCTTTTACTCTGAAGTCAAAGCGTCACTTCCTGTCTGAGTCTCAGGTGTTATCTGTTGCTAGGCGACCACCAGGTGGCGCCCTGCAGCCGGCCGACGGCGAGCTTCTCCTGCGGGCTGAAGTGGAGGATGGTGAGGATGGCGCCGAGCGTCTGCTGCCTGCCGCCGGCGTCCGGCAGCGTGAGGAACCTGTAGACCACGTTCTTCAGGTACTCCATGTTGGCGCCTTCGCGGTTCTGGTCTCGCATCAGTTTGTCGAGTCCGGCTCGCAGCTCGGCCGCCTCCTCGTCGTGGCGCTCGGCGTTGGCGATGAGTTTGGCCTGCAGCTGGTGCACGTCCTCCTCCAGCTGGTGCTTGTGGCGCCGCAGCGCGCCGGCCTCCGCCTCCTTCCGGGCCAGCTGCTCCGCGTACAGCAGCAGCGTCGGCTCGGCGTGCGCCGCCTGCCGCAGCGCCCGGCTGACCATGTCGCCTTCGCTCTCCGCGGCGGCGCCGTCGTCTTCCGAGGCCTCGGCGGCGCAGCGCGGAGCGTCGGGGGTCGGCGCGGCGGCCCGCAGGCGCTCCAGCTCCTGGTCTTTCTCGTCCAGCAGGGCCATGGTCCGCTCCCGCTGCTTGTGGAGCTCCGCCTCCAGGCGCAGCAGCTCCTCGCGGTGCAGCGCCGCCACGCGCTCCGCTTCCTGTCTGTGGCTCTGCTGCAGCTCCGCCGCCCGCTGCGTCCGCTCCTCCAGCCGGCGGCGCTGCTCGGCCTCGGCCTCGTCGCTCTGGATCCGCAGGTTGATGTATTTCTCCTTCAGCTCCGCCAGCTGGTCCCGGACCTCCTCCAGCTCGCGGGCCTGGCAGCCGTCTCTGGCGTTCTTGTTCTTCAGGACGACCTGCGCTCGCAGCTTGTAGCGCTCGAACTCGTCTCTCAGCTGCTGCAGCTCCTGCTGGCCCGCCTCCTGCTGGCCCGCCTCCTGCTGGCCCGCCTCCTGCTGGCCCGCCTCCTGCTGGACCGCCTCCTGCTGGCCCGGTTCCTGCTGGACCGGTTCGCTCTGGGCCAGTTTGAGGATGAGGGGCGCCTGGTCCGGGTTCTTCTGGGCCGCCAGCAGCAGCAGCTTCTTCACCTTCTCCATCTTCTCCTTCAGCGCCGCCACGTCCAGCTGGGCCTCGTCGGGGTCGGAGGTCGCCCTGCCGGCCGTCGCCATGGCGAGCATCTTGTTCTCGGTGTCGAGTTGCAGGATCCGGTCCCGGAGCCTCTGGACCACCTGCTGGTCTCGCTGCTTGGTCTTCTCGCTGGACCCGAGCAGCTCCGACAGTTCGGACAGGCGCTGCTCCAGACCGGCGACACGCAGCTCTGCAGCCTGAGCGCGCTCACGTGCACGCTCCTCCGCCTGGCACGCCTGCACACACACAACACAGGGATTACTGTAGTCCTGGTCTGGGTAGTCCTGGTCTGGGTAGTCCTGGTCTGGGTAGTTCTGGTCTGGGTAGTCCTGGTCTGGCCCTTTTCCACCAAAGCAGTTCCAGTGCAGAGCTAACTCAGTCCTCATGGACTCACGAGGCCCCCCCAACGTAACTGGAAACAGGAAAACCAGCACTGGGACTGCTTTGGTGGGTTAGGGTTAGTCTGGGTAGTCCTGGTCTGGGTCTGACCTGGTCTGAGGTCTGACTTGGTCTGGGTCTTACCCTCCTGGTCTCGCTGTGGACCTGGTCCTGGATCTGGTTCTTCAGGTCCAGTAGTTCTCTCTGCAGCTGGTCCACTCTGGGATCCGGTCTGGCCTGGTCCTGGTCCTGGTCCTGGAGGATCCTGGTGAGCTCCTGGAGCTGCAGGACGTGGTCTCGCTGCTCCAGTTCTCGGTCGTGTTGCTGGGTGATGATCCGGGCTCGGCTCTCCGCCAGCTGGTCCTGCAGGATCCGGGTCTCGGTCTCGTGCTGCGTCGTCATGGCGACCAGCCGGTCCTGCAGATCCTCCACTTCCTGTCTCAGCTGCCGCCGGTCGGCCTGGAAACCGGCCTCCATGCGGGACTTCTCCTGCGTCACCGTGGCGACGGCTCCGCTGAGCGTGCTCAGTTGGTTCTTCAGCTGAGCGACTCTGCGGTCCGCCTCCGAGCCGCCTGGGGGGGCGGCCTGCTGGTCCTCCGCCCCCCCGCCCTCACAGCCGCCGGTCTCTGGTCTGGGGGGTCCTCCCGGTCCTCCGTGGTCCTCCTCGGTCTGGTCTCTGGCGGTCTCTGGGGAGTCCACGGAGGCCTCGCTGTGGGGGGAGCTGCGGTCATCTGGGGGGTCCTGGGGTTCCGCTTGCTGGGACCCGGTCTGGACCTGCAGGCTGGACCCGGTCTGCACCTGCTGGCTGGACCCGGTCTGGACCTGCAGGCTGGACCCGGTCAGGACCTGCAGGCTGGACTCCAGAGCCTCCTTCTCCTTCAGCAGACTCTTGTAGGCCTGGACCACGTCCCTGAAGCGGGTCTGGTACTGGACCAGCTGCTTCTTCTGGGCCTCGATGGTCTCCAGCAGGTCCTTCCTGCTCGTCCCCCCAAAACTCATCCCGAACTTCTCCATGGACCCCCAGACCCGGTCCTGCTTAGACCCGGTCCTGAAACCAGACAGAGTGATGTCATACTGATGATGTCATACTGATGACGTCATGATGTTTACAGACTGATCAATATTTAATGGATCAATAGATTCTTTCTTTTGGAAAACAATGAGCTGTTAGTTTACTGTTGGTCCATTTATATATTATCTATATTATATTATATATATAATATATATATTATATAATATATATAATATACATATTATATTATCTATATTATATTATTAATGAGCTGTATGTCTCATTACACTCAGCTGATAATATCGATCAGTTTGACTCTTTGGTAGTAAAGTTACTGATCAGCTGATCACAGTGATCACCGGCATTGATCCGGTTCTTACCTGATAATCCGCCACGAGCCGTGACGCACGTGAGCAGCACGCGCTCACCGTCTAAGAGCAAAAGGAGAATAGTTTCCGTTTATTAATTTAATCAATAAACTTTCAATAACGAGCAATAATAACACGGAACGGGGAGAAACAGCTGTCAGCGAGCAGCCGCCATGTTGGTCTGAACCGGAACTAGAGGAGGAGGAGGCGGGAACATACTGCGGCGTTCACTGCTCTCAGGACAAATCAGTACTCACTCATAATACTGCAGTACTTTTACTGTAATACTGCATACTACATCACTATAATACTGTAGTACTTTTACTGTAATACTTCAAACTACATCACTATAATACTGCAGTACTTTTACTGTAATACTGCATACTACATCACTATAATACTGCAGTACTTTTACTGTAATACTGCATACTACATCACTATAATACTGCAGTACTTTTACTGTAATACTGCATACTACATCACTATAATACTGCAGTACTTTTACAATAGTACTTTAACTACATCATGTTCTTGTTTTGGAAGTTGAGATTTCCCATGGTTGTAGTGGATCGTAAACGCAGCACAGCTCTGTCAGAGCCGTGACGTCATCAGTTCCGGCCCGGACGTGGCTCCAGCTGTCCGCCTCTCCGGTTCTCCGGTTCTCATCTCCGGCTGCTGCTCCGCCTGCTGCCCGCCTCTCCTGCGGCTCTTCTCGGACCGACAGATTCTCCCGGATTCGCCCCCCCGCAGCACCGGGGCATTTTCCCGCCATGGGTCTGACCATCTCGTCGCTGTTCTCTAAGTTCTTCGGAAAGAAGCAGATGCGGATCCTGATGGGTGAGCTAAGCTAAGCTAAGCTAGGCTAGGCTAGGCTAGGCTAAGCTAACCGTTAAACAGTTACACCCTGCCTCTGTTTATCACCTCTCTGCTTATTGAACCGTGTTTCTCATTTAAACACATTAACTACTAGAAGCTAACTCAGCTAGCCCCCAGATGCTAACATGTGAAGTGTCTCTGGTTCAGTTCAACAGCTGTTTGTTAGGATCAATAATCATTAGGATCAATAATCTGTTTGTTAGGATCAATAACCCTAACTTTATCACCTCTGTTTAACTCTCTGTTCTGTTTCAGTCGGTTTGGACGCAGCTGGAAAAACAACAATCCTCTACAAACTGAAGCTGGGAGAGATCGTCACCACCATCCCGACCATCGGTAATAATCACTACTAACCTGTTACCATGCCAACCATCGGTAATAATCACTACTAACCTATCACCATGCCAACCATCGGTAATCAATAATCACTAACCTGTCACCATGCCAACCATCGGTAATAATCAATACTAACCTGTTACCATGCCGACCATCGGTAATAATCACTACTAACCTGTTACCATACCAACCATCGGTAATAATCACTAACCTGTTACCATGCCAACCATCGGTAATAATCACTAACCTGTCACCATGCCAACCATCGGTAATAATCACTACTAACCTGTTACCATGCCAACCATCGGTAATAATCACTAACCTGTTACCATGCCAACCATCGGTAATAATCACTACTAACCTGTTACCATGCCAACCATCGGTAATAATCACTAACCTGTCACCATGCCAACCATCGGTAATAATCAATGCTAACCTGTTACCATGCCAACCATCGGTAATAATCACTAACCTGTTACCATGCCGACCATCGGTAATAATCACTAACCTGTTACCATGCCAACCATCGGTAATAATCACTAATCTGTCACCATGCCAACCATCGGTAATAATCAATGCTAACCTGTTACCATGCCAACCATCGGTAATAATCAATACTAACCTGTTACCATGCCGACCATCGGTAATAATCACTAACCTGTCACCATGCCGACCATCGGTAATAGTCACTAACCTGTCACCATGCCAACCGTGTATGTGTGTGTGTGTGTGTATAACCTGTGTATATAACGTGTGTGTGTGTGTGTGTGTGTATAACCTGTGTGTGTGTGTGTGTGTGTGTATATAACATGTGTGTGTGTGTGTGTGTGTGTATAACCTGTGTGTGTGTGTGTATATATAACCTGTGTGTGTGTGTGTGTGTGTGTGTGTATATAACCTGTGTGTGCGTGTGTGTGTGTGTGTGTGTATGTGTGTATATAACCTGTGTGTGTGTGTGTGTGTGTGTGTGTGTGTTTCAGGCTTCAACGTGGAGACGGTGGAGTATAAGAACATCTGTTTCACAGTTTGGGACGTTGGTGGTCAGGACAAGATCAGACCTCTGTGGAGACACTACTTCCAAAACACACAGGTACACACACTACACACTACACACACACACACAGGTACACACACATACACACACACACACACACACAACACACAGGTACACACACACAACACAGGTACACACACACACACACACAACACACAGGTACACACACACACACAGGTACACACAGGTACACACACAGGTACACACACACTACACACAGGTACACACACACTACACACACATACACACATACACACACACACAGATACACTTGTGTGTGTATAATGAGTGTGTGTGTGTGTGTAATAAGAGTGATAGTCGTTATTATCCGTACTGTTATTGTTTTAGTCTGAAGGCTTCACACTGAACACACTGTGTGTGTGTGTGCGTGTGTGTGTGTGTGTGTGTGTGTGTGTGTGTGTGTGTGTGTGTGTGTGTGTGTGTGTGCTCTACAGGGTCTGATCTTCGTGGTGGACAGTAATGACAGAGAGAGAGTAGCAGAGTCTGCAGAGGAGCTCTCTAAGATGGTGAGTCACATCTGCTGCATGTCAACATCTGTCACGTGACTCCATCAGAGGTCACGTGACTCCATCAGCGGTCTGGGTTAGGGTTAGGGACCTGGACCTGCTGATCCCTGGTACTGGCTGGTGAGGGGGGGGGGGGGGGGGTTGGAGCTGGTGTGGGAGGTGGAGCGGTACCTGGCTGGTGGGTTAGGGTTGGGGGGGGGGGGGGGGCTGGGAACTGGGAACGTCTGGCCCCCGTCCACCAGACCTTCAACTCCCACCTCCGGAGGAACTGCTCCTGCATCCTCGGGGAGGTTGAGGAGCGATGTGGATTCTGTCCGTGGAACAGTGGACCAGCTCTTCACCCTGCAGGGATCCTGGGGGGGTCATGGGAGTTCACACATCCAGTCTACATGTGCTTTGTGGACTTGGAGAAGGCTTAGGACCGTGACCCTCGGGGGGCCTTGTGGGAGTTTGGGGTACCAGGGTCTCTGCTGCGAGCCATTGGGTCCCTATACAACCGCTGTGAGAGCTGTGTTCATATTCTCTGCAGTAAGTCAGACCTGGTCTCAGTGGGTGTTGGGCTCCATCAGGGCTGTCCCTGGTCTCTGATCCTGTTTGTGATCTTCATGGACAGAGTCTCAAGGTGCAGCCGGGGGGAGGAGAGAGTTCAGTTTGGGGAACTCAGAATCTCCTCTCTGCTGTTTACGGTTGATGTTGTTCTGTTGGACTCTACAGGTGAAGTCCTCCAACAGGCTCTGGGATGGTTTGCAGCTGAATGTGAGTCAGCACTTCCACATCTGAGGCCATGGTGCTCTGCTGGGACAAGGTGGCCTGCCCCCTCAGGGTTGGGGGGGGGGTGGGGTGGGTGCAGCATCAGGTGGATGGGTGCAGCAGCAGGTGGCTGAGCCTGAAGGTGCAGGGTTAGGGTCAGCAGTCAGTCTACATCCCAACCCTCACCTCTGCTCACCAGCTTTGGGTAGTGACCCAAACAATGAGATGCTGGATCCAAGCAGAGAGGGTCTGGGCTCAGCCTTAGAGACCGGGTCAGGAGGGGGGGGTGGGGGGGGGCTCGGAGTAGAGCCGCTGCTCCTTCACATGGAAAGGAGCCAGCTGAGGTGGTTTGGGCTCCTGGTCAGGATCCTCCTGGACGCCCCCCTTTAGAGGAGTTCCAGGTCCAGCTGGGAGGAGACCCAGAACACACTGGAGGGATTACATGTCTCTGCTGGTCTGGGAACAGCTTGGGGTCCTCTAAGAGGTCTGGGTTTCACTGCTCAGCCTGATGAGACCCGGATAAGAGACCGGATGGATTTTGTATTTTATTATAATATTTTTTAGCACTGGGCCGATCAGCTGTTAGCTTTTATTGGTGTGGATCATGTGACCTTGTGGTTTGATGTGGATCATGTGACCTTGTGGTTGACCTGTGTGTACTTGATGTGGATCATGTGACCTTGTGGTTTGATGTGGATCATGTGACCTTGTGGTTGACCTCTGTGTACAGATCCAGGAGGACGAGCTGAAGGAGGCGGTGCTTCTGGTTTTCGCCAACAAACAGGATCTTCCCAACGCCATGGGGGTCAGCGAACTCACCGACAAACTGGGTCTGCACAGCCTGCGCAGCAGAACTGTACGTATCAATACTCCATCAATACCTGTCTCTGATCACCGGGGTTGGGGGTCCAGGTTGGGGGTCCGGGTTGGGGGGATACTGTCCCTTTAACTCCAGAACCGGTTTTATAACGTTAATGTTTAAATACTAACTTGAAGCCTTTCAGCCACAAACCGTCGTCTGAGGCTCTAACTCAGAGGTTTTGGTTTTGGGTTTACTTTACTTTCATTTTCATAGTTAAATATTTGGGCGCAGTGCAGCGATTACACTCAGCTGGCAGCGTGCAGCGATTACACTCAGCTGGCAGCGTGCAGCGATTACACTCAGCTGGCAGCGTGCAGTGATTACACTCAGCTGGCAGCGGTCTGGTTTAATGTCAGCTGGCAGCGTGTTGAGTGTGGCGCCACCTGCAGGCCGTTTCCTGTCATAGAAACATGACGTTTTATATCCTGTTTAAATAAAAGATCAAAAATGTAACCTGAGAAGTTCGGGTCGATAGTTCAGGTCAGAGAAGCACTGCTGAGTACCCAACCCTACTGATCACCTGTCTCTCTCCTCTCTTACCTGTCTCACCTCTCACCTGTGTAACCCCTCTATGACCTGTCTCACCTGTCCTACCCCTCTCTTACCTGTCTCACCTCTCACCTGTCTCACCTCTCTCCTGTCTTACCTGTCTCACCTCTCTCACCT